>NC_142930.1:138706392-138718892 GCF_046866305.1 Octopus bimaculoides
GGAAGAAGGTGGTGACAATGGCTCAGTAGAATGAGTGTCCTCTCAACATATTCCTGTAAATTGTAGAGCACAGCCAGGAAAAGATACTTGCCCTTAAGAGTTAGGGTAATCCTAAATATGTAGGATTCCTTGCTCGTTCTAATGTGATAAGTCCCCATATTAGGACATATTTGTCTATTCCTTTTTTTTAGTCTTGTTTTCTAGGCTTGCTTTTAGTTTTCTTTCTTTAATTCTGTGAAAACCCCAAAGTTGTTTTTGCAATGCCCCTCATGAAAAATATAAGAAATTGCTATTTATTATTAGTACCAGTGAAACACTGGGGTTGATGTAATCAACTATCCCCTTGCCCCCAAATTTGAGGCCTGGTGTCTTTGATAGAAGGGATTATCAATATAGTAAGTTGATAGAATCATTAGATTGTTGGAAAAAAATTATTTATGTTGTTTGCTATGACTCTTTTTATTTTGGGTTTAATTCTTACCATGGTCAGTTTCACCTTTCATTCTTTCAGGGTCATTACAATAAAGTATTAGGCAAGTGGGGGTCAGTGGTACCAATTGACTTCCTCCCCTTACAATTTGTGGCCTTGTGCCTAAATCAGAAAACATCATCATCATTATCGTCATTATTATTAAGGTAGTGAACTGGTAGTATCGTTAGCACACAGGGCAAAATGCTTAGCACCATCTCACCTGTCTTTACATTCTGAGTTCAAATTACAATGAGTTGAGTCCTGGGGTTGATGTAATTGACCAACCCACTTCCCCAAATTTCAGGCCTTGTTCCTATAATAGAAAGGATTATTATTATTATTATTATTATTATTATTATTATTATTATTACTACTACTACTACTACTACTACTACTACTACTACTACTACTACTACTACTACTACCACTACTACTATTATTATTATTATTATTATTATTATTATTATTATTATTATTATTATTATTATTATTATTATTATTATTAAGGTGGTGAACTGGCAGAACTGTTAGCATACCAGACAAAATGTTTGGCAGTTTTTTTTTAATCCATTCTTATATCTTGAGTTCAAATTCCATTAAGGCTGATGTTGCCTTTCATCTTCCTGGGATCAATAAGATAAGTAGTAGTCAAGTACTGGGGTCAATATAATTGACTTACCCCTTCCCTCAAAAACTGCTCACCTTGTGCCGAAATTTCAAACCGTTATTATTATTATTATTATTATCATTATTATTATTATTATTATTATTATTCCTTGCTCTTTATGTCCGTGTATCCATCTATTTCCAGCTTGTGTTAGGTTGACTAGCAAACTGAAATTGACACCTACAAGTCTGAGACTCATCATTCACTCTGAAAGTCCATATTGTGACAGGTCTGTTGGCTCACTTGTGAACACTGATGTACCATTCAAGTTCCTGTGTATGTGTGTATGTGTGTGTTTGGATGGTTTCACAATACAAAAGTGTCAGCTTAGTATAAAATCAGTAATCATTTATTCTTTACCAACTGATATATATATATATATATATATCTATATATATATATATATATATATATATATATATATATATATATATATATATATATATATATATACATATATATATATATTGAGAGAGATGGACAGAGAGAGAGAGAGAGAGGGAGAAATGCATGTTCAAGTACTGGCATATATATGCATGCATATATATTTATGCACATATATATCAGTATGCATGAGTTTTGCCACAAGATATAGTGCAATAAGGAAAGGAGGAAAGAGAGCACTCAATACAAGATCTAGAGTAGTTTTATCTTATCTATTGGAAGCTGATAACCCCACTAAGCATTAGTAAAGTTCACATCTTACACACACACATATATATATATATATATATATATATATATATATATATATATATCATCGTTTAACGTCTGCTTTCCATGTTAGCATGGGTTGGACAAGATAACGATTGATGGATAGGTATCAATTCATTTCAGCTGTTTCTAACAAATTTTTAATTGATCAATGAGTAAATTATATCATTATAAAACAAAAAAAAAAATATTTTCATCAGATGACTACAAGAATTTTAGAATTTCAAAATCCATGGCACATACATATTTGTTGATTCCATAACAGGTGCTTTACCACAGAATTCAACCTAACTGTCTCACCTTTTAAGTACCTTACTCAACTGAATCCTGTTATATTATATTATATTATATATATATATATACACACACATGCATACATACAGACAAACACTCAAACAGACATACATACACACACAGTGGGCTTCCACACAATATCCCGTCATCTAATTTACTCACAAGGTACTGGATGGTCTGGAGCTCTTATAGAAGACACTTGTTCAATATGCAATACAGTGAGACTGGACCTAAAACAAAAAGGTTGCAAAGCAAGTTCTTTAACCTCACAGCCATATCAGCACCTAAACAGCCATAATAATTATTATTTCTTATTCAGGTACAAGGCCAGCAATTTTGACAGGAGATACACATTCACACACACATGCACACACACACTCATACAAACACACACACACACTCTCACATAAATACACACTCACACACACACACAAACACACATATGAACAAATCCACTCACAAGGTGACATGCTGCGAGACTGAACCCAGAACCATGTGGTTGGAAAGCAAGCTTCTTACCGCACAGCCATGCCTGTGCCTACACAGGCGTGGCTGTGTGGCGCCTACACTCTTTACTTGTTTCATTCATTTGACTGCGGCCATGCTGGAGCACCGCCTTTAGTCGAGAAAATCGACCCCAGGTCTTATTCTTTGTAAACCTAGTACTTATTCTAGTGGTCTCTTTTTGCCAAACCGCTAAGTTACGGGGACGTAAACACACCAGCATCGGTTGTCAAGCGATGTTGGGGGGACAAACACAGACACACAAACACACACACACATATATATATCATATATATATATATATATATATATATACATATATATGACGGGCTTCTTTCAGTTTCTGTCTACCAAATCCACTCAGAAGGCTTTGATCGGCCCGAGTCTATAGTAGAAGACACTTGCCCAAGGTGCCACGCAGTGGGACTGAACCCAGAACCATGTGGCTGGTAACCAAGCTACTTACCACACAGCCAGAAAAAAAATTGAAGTCGTATAATTGCAGCCTCAGTTCAGTATTGTGTGGCAATTGCTCTCTCATCTTTATGCATTCCACACATCCACACTATACTAAATATGTTATCTTCCTTGAACCTCTTGGCAAAGCATGTTGTTATATTTGATAAATTATTTATCTCACACAAGTGTGCTAAACAGAGACAAGTAGCACAGCAGTTTCTTCATCAGAAACATCATCAATCAGTGAGTGATTAGCTGTAGTGATGTCAAGGAGAGGAGAAGGGGTAGTTATCTCCACTTTAGCAGATCCCATGGGGAGACGTCAGTTTAATAACTGTAAACTGATAAAAATTTCAGCAATTAAACAGAATAATAGGTGACAGAAATGGTAGAGTGCCAGGCTATAAATACCTTATATTTAATTACAGCCTTTTATATTCAGAATTCAAATTTTACCTGGGTCATCTTTATCTTTCATCCATTAGGATGGAAGAGGGAGAGGGTGCAATGAAATATGTAGCAATCAAATACCAAGATAAAATCAATCTGATAAGCTACAGTTAAAAATTATAGCCTTACATTAGACATCATTAAGATCCTCATCATCCCTATCATCTATCATCAGTGTCAGCATCATCCATCATCATCATCATCATTATCATCAGTGTCATCATCATCATCATCATTATTATTTGCCGAACCTCTAAGTCACGGGGACATAAACACACCAACAGCGATTGTCAAGCAATGGTGGGGGGATAAACACAGATGCAAAAACATACACGCACACACATACACAAACCCACACACACACACATGATGGGCCTCTTTCAGTTTCCATCTACCAAATCCACTCACAAAGCTTTGGTCAGCCCAAAGCTATAATAGAAGACACTTGCCGAAGGTGCTATGCAGTGGGACTGAATCTGGAACCATGCAGTTTAGAAGCAAGCTCTTACCACTCTTGCATCTATATACATATATAGATAGATACATACATAGATAGACAGACAGACAGACAGACAGATATACATATATATATATATATATATATATATATATATATATGGGTGGCTAATTCACAATTTTACAACTTATAGGCAAAAATATATACATCACTAAAGTGAACAAGGGCACTAATCAGCACCAGTATTGCTAGAAATAAGAGTCAAAACAACTCAATAGCCAACAAAAGCTCTATCTTAAGTGACGCATATATTTTTGCTTTTCGGTTGTAAAATTGCAAATTAGCCACCCAAATCATTTATAATTTTCACTTTTGCCATTTTTGAAATCAGTGTATGATCTCAACGGAAAGCTGCCAAGGTAAGATGAGTTTAACCCTAGGCACAGTGCGAGCCATTGATGAGTGTTAAGATGCATTAAGCCTCAGAACACAAAATCATTGTTGATCTAGCTGTATCTGCAACCATAGGAAGCTTGTCTCCCTAGTCAGCTCATTAAAATAGTGCTTTTGTTTGCTATTGAGTCGTTTTGACTCTTATTTCTAGCAATATTGGTGCTGATTAGTGCCCTTGTTCACTTTAGTGACACACACACACACACATAACCATTCTATTTATATTTTAGTTAATGGAGATGGATTTCCATCTCCAGACCAAAACTTCTAGCTACAAAAACAAGCAATGTTTACAAAAACACCAGGGGAGTTGGCTCCTCTCCCAACTAAACCCACTTAATACACCTGTCTCCATTCCTATTTCATCTTCAGTGTTTCTGTATCCTAGACAGACTCCATACTGAAGATTCTGCTTGATCTCTTTCCATCTTTTTCATCCTTTTCTTTTTAGCAACTATTTTTCCAAACATTCATGCGTTGAGGAAATCAGTAACTTTTCATCTGTCTCAATCATGTACTCTTTTACTCTTTTACTTGTTTCAGTCATTTGACTGCGGCCATGCTGGGGCACCGACTTTAGTCGAGCAAATCGACCCCAGGACTTATTCTTTGGAAGCCTAGTACTTATTCTATCGGTCTCTTTTTGCCGAACCACTAAGTTACAGGGAAGGGACGTAAACACACAAACATATACACACACATACATTATATATACATATATACGACGGGCTTCTTTCAGTTTCCGTCTACCAAATCCACTCACAAGGCTTTGGTCGGCCTGAGGCTATAGTAGAAGACACTTGCCCAAGGTGCCACGCAGTGGGACTGAACCCAGAACCATGTGGTTGGTAAGCAAGCTACTTACCACACAGCCACTCCTGCGCCTTTCTGTATATATCTTCCTTTCTGTGAGGTCCTATATTTTCATATCTAACTCCGCCCTGCCCTTTCCATGTCTTCCTTAGGTTAAATCTACCAGGAGCAATCTTAGTTATCAAGTTGCAATACTTTTTCCCCTGAATTCACACCATCCAATCATATCACATCCAATGGTCCAATGATATTATGGTTGGTGATATTTAATCCCATGTCAGTATTATTTGAAGAAAACCTATAACCAAAGACATTCCAAAAATTATTATTGTATATCTTGAGCAACTTGAACTATATTATCCAGCATTCTTCTTTGTATTCATTTATTTATTCATTTGCTTATTTATTCATTTATTCATTTGCAAAGACAGTAAAAGCCAATTTGAGAAAAATTTTATTATTATTTCTAGCAGAATGAGTGACCACTAGGAGCATTTTCATTGGCTTATATGGATATATGTTTTGTTTTTAACTGGTTTCTTAGTTATGCTGTGCAAATTAAGAAAGCTTCAACTCATGACCTTTCACTTTGGTCAACATTGTTTCTATGTTTTGTTTCTGGATAATTTCAAAACATTTGGAAATAAATAAAGTTCGGGTATTTTGTGTCAGATATGATAAGGTTACAGGTTTCTAAAAAAACACCATAGAAATATATACATATACATACTCATAGTTATATGAATATGCTTGATTAATATCTTTCTTTATATGCCTGTGTGAGTGTATCTGCGTGCATATAGACATATACAATTCTTTATTGCCCACAAGGGGGTAAACATAGAAGGGACAAACAAGGACAGACAAAGGGATTAAGTCAATTACATCGACCTCAGTGTGTAACTGGTACTTATTTAATCGACCCTGAAAGGATGAAAGCAAAGTCGGCCTCGGCAGAATTTGAACATAGCAGCAGACGAAATACCACTAAGCATTTCGCCTGGCATGCTAACGATTCTGCCAGCTCGCCGCATATAGACATATATGCTTGAGAGAGGATGTGTGATGCAAGAATGAACCATGAGGATGATAGAAACATCTGGCCCAGAGTCACAAAATCTGACTCAACAAAGTTCATGCTGGTTGTGTGGGAGTTTTGTATCCTACATTGGTGAGTGGGTCCAGGCAGCTCTGGTGTCATGAAGGAAAGAGCTAAAATACCTGAAAAGTTGGGTTCACTGTTTGCTGAGGAAATGGAGTACAGCTGCAACCTCAGCATACAAGTATTTGCCCTAAATTTCTCTGTGTGTGTGTGTGTGTGTGTGTGTGTGTGTGTACTCATGCATAAAATTATGAAATCCATACCATAGTCACAAAGGATGATATATGGAGTTTCTGGTGGTTGAGGTGTTCTCTGGTTGCTTATAAGTGATGCACAATTCTTGTGAACAATAAACAGAATCTTTATTCACTGCACAAAAAAAAGTTTCCATGCTGGTCTTCAATTAATAATTGGAAAAGACAATTCTGTAGTTATGACAAAATTGTTGGTTAGTAAGGCTCTGTGAATATGCTGTCACAGCTGGATAAATATGCTAAATTCATGACTGCAAAGCTGTAACTGCTGTCAGCTTGGTTGAAAAATAAGTTGTTAAAACAACTGCTGAGTGTTCAAAAATGAGAATAAGGTTTCCATGGCTGTGATTTCCAATATTCTGAAATTTAGAACAAAACCTCATCTATTTATAAGCCTCATTAGGAGACATTCTAAAAGATTGTAGAAGGTAGCATCACATGATGGCTTGATACTGATTGGTCAGTTAATCAACCAATCACATGAACTAGTTATGACTAAGCCATGACTTTAACTCGGTAATTTGGTGAATCAGTTTCAAATCTGCAATGTCATCATCTCCTTCCCATGCAAGCTTAAGTTGAACAGGTCTTCACAATCTCAGTCAGTTCATACTTAGAGTTAATTACCACCCTAGTCTTATTCTTGTCTTGTAACGGCATTCACCCAGAATGGGTTACGCCGACTCCTATTATGAGTTCATGGGTGTTTCAAGGCTTGATCAGCATCCATGGAAACAGTTCCTGTCTGTATTCATAAACCACCACAAATGACCAATGGCAGGTTGTCCTTGTGTTATGCCTTCTTGCTGCAGGATGCCTGTAGATGCGATTCAGTACCACCAGGAAGCCGCTGGATTCTGGAACAGATGCTGCCTTGAATTCCCCATTGTCCTCCAGTTAGCCAGGTTGCAGCCCTAGCAATGCCAGTGTCAGATCTGTCCACCTTGGGTGGCTCTACCAGGAACTTGAAATCCTTGATGGCATAGCTCTAACATTTGTTTAACCTTCTCACCATGATGAGGTCAAGGGTTGGACAGGTAAGAGAACAACATCTCACATATACATTCATTTTTTACATGGTTTCTGTGGTAGGATACCATCTATAAATCCAACCAGTTTACATGGGACACTGAGTGTATTTTAATATGCTACCAGCACTACAGAGGTTGACATATCATCAACAAGACTTGAGTTTGTTTACCTTATGTTGTCTCATTCATTTATTATATATTTCATAGAGTGTATCAGATACATTTCTCATTAATACTGACGCAAAAGAAGTTACCTTGCCTTGTGTAAGACTGAGTGAAGTGTCTTGCCTATTTCTACGTTGTCTTTATACATTGAAGGCATGACTGAGAGGCTAAATAGAAGAGAGAAAGTGAAAACCAAAATGATAGAGAAAGAGAGAGAGAGAGAGAGTGAGAGAGAGACTGAAAGAAGAGTGAGTACAAGTATGATGATAAACATATAAATATTACACCATATTACATCTCTAAAGATGATTTATTTAAAGTGAAAAATCATGTAAAAACGTATGTGCATTTCATATATATATATGTGTGTGTGTGTGTGTGTGTGTGTGTGTATGTGTGTATAAACATGTGCAGCTTGAGTTATTATCTACAAGCTTCATCATAAAAAGAAGGAATATGAAAATATCATCCCAAACTAGTTTGAAGCATAACCATGTAGAAATGCATTGAATTGTGATTGCTCACGAATTTATATAATATATATATATGAAATGAGGAGTAGATAGATAGCTGACAACTGATGAAGGGTCCTCTCTCTATGTCTAATTGTCCTGTTTTCCATTTTTTCTCGTTATTTATGTATTTCATGCTATTTGCACAGTTGGTGACACCCTGTACCCATACATGCATGTATATATATATATATATATATATATATATATATATATTATATATTATTTATTATATATATATATATATATATGCACACGCACATACTCTCACACACACACACACACACACACATTTTGGAGCTGAGTGTCAATGGACGAAACTCTTGGCTCTTGAGTCACTTTGTAACTTCTGCTGATTAAATAAATGAATAAATATGTCTTTGCATGAGTTTGTGTGTGTGAGTGTGTGTGTATGTGTGTGTGTGTGTGTGTGTGTGTGTGTGTGTGTGTGTTTATAGTTATATATAAAAACAATTTAAAACAGTAAATTGAAGGATCATCCAATGCTTATTGTCTTATAAGGAAGTGGTTGACAGTAACTTCCACCTGTATGTTTAATAAAAATAAGATACCACCAAATTCTGTTGTGTCTGGGGAGAGTCATTCTGTTTTGGTGCCTTATAATTTAACACACTCACCAGTAAAATTTCCACTTAGTTCTTTTTTTTTATTTTTCTTAAATTTTCGTTGCGTCTTGCAAACTTTTCAAAACGACTATTGAAAAGGTTGCAAGACGCAACGAAAAGTTTAGAAAAATAGAAAAGAAATAAGTGGAAATTTTACCAGTGAGTATATTAAATTATAGGGCACCAAAAGAGAATGACTCTTCCCAGACACAACAGAATATGCTTCAACATACGAACTCACATAAAGAATCTTGCAAACCAAGTTCAAAAACGAAATACCACCAAATGTTTTCCATTAATGACCACCTCATCTTTTGCTCAGGCATAGTTTGTATCTAGGGTGACATCGTCCAATGTACCTCTCCTTCTTTAAGATAATAAAGTATAATTTGAGGAAGATTTGTTTACAACCATATAATCTCTCTATCAGCTTCTTTGTCTGGTGGTGGGGGGTGTTGTTTAGCCCTAGGTCATCTGTGACTGGTCTCAGGACCCTGTCATCTTTTCAGGTATAGCATTACCTATGACTACATGATTTAATGTAAGATGTTTTTAGTAAATGTACAATTTAGTTTTTGATTATGTGTGTTTATGTGTGTGATTTTGTGTGTGTTTATGCATTTGACATGGCATTGGTCAATAAAACATTGTGAGGTTATGACAAAATGATAACCATTCAATAGAATCATCATCATCATCATCGTTTAACGTCCGCTTTCCATGCTAGCATGGGTTGGACGATTTGACTGAGGACTGGTGAAACCAGTTGGCTACACCAGGCTCCAATCCGATTTGGCAGAGTTTCTACAGCTGGATGCCCTTCCTAACACCAACCACTCAGAGAGTGTAGTGGGTGCTTTTATGTGTCACCCGCACGAAGGCCAGTCAGGCAGTACTGGCAACGGCCACGCTAAAAATGGTGTATTTCATGTGCCACCCGCACAAGAGCCAGTCCAGGGGCACTGGCAATGATCTCGCTCGAAAGTCCATTACACATGCCACGGGCACAAGTGCCAAGAAGGCGGCGCTGGGCACAGGTGCCATCCCAATTTCGCTTTCGCTTGCCCCAATAAGTCTTCGCAAGCTGAGTCTCGTGTCCAGTGAAGGAGACGACGTTGGCATGGGTGCCAGTCGTCGAATTTAGTTCGATTTCAATTTCACTTGCCTCAAAAAGTCTTCGCAAGCGGAGTTTAGTGTCCAATGAAGGAAAGGTACGCATAAGTATGCATCAGGAATAAGTACTGGGATGACAGAAATGGTTAAAATCCTTGAAGGTGTTGCTACAGCATGGCTGCTGTTCAATGACTGAAACCAGTAAAATAATAAAAGAGAAAAATATATAAAGCTTTTATATCCCATTTTTCTTATAAACTGAACAGTGTGTGGTCTATGTATGTCTGCCAGTATTTGTGTGTGTGCGCGCTAGAAAGACGTGATATACATTTAAAATACACAAACACACACACGCTACATACATACTATATACATGCACTATACTCACACACATACACACATGCATGCATACACAAACATACATTTATGACAGCAAATCAAAGAAATATGTTCGTTGGTTCTCATGGTTCATATTCATTAATATTCTCTCACCAAAACAGCAGTGTCTCTCATACCAAGCAGAAAGAGATCATTGTTTGAAACTCCTGGCGACTTACTTGCAATTTAGCCCTTGTACAGCCCTGACCCAACAGAGCTATAATCAAATGTATTTCAGCCACAACCATACTGTTTCACTTCTGAGTATAGCTTATCTAAGGCAACGTCATCCAATAACTCCCCCCTCCTTCCATAATATGGTATGATATGAGTTAAAGACTTTGCTGCAATTTCAGGCAGGCCGAGCAACCACAGACAGTCTCTGCACTAGCTTATTTGTTTGGTAGTATTGTTGTGTAGCCAAGGCCAGCCCTGATTGAATGAACCTAATTATAACCAATAAAGTCCCATCCATGACCCTCTCATCTTTTCAGGCACAGTATTATCTACAACTGCATGATTTTATAGGTCTATTTATTTTTTCAAGACACTAAAGAATGATTTAATAGGAGTCTTACTGCTATTTCTAGCATTTCATGTGACCACATTGAAGCTTCCATCATTGGCTCAAGCTCTTCCATTGTTGCTATTGTTGTTGTAGAAAACCCTTGATCAAGCCCACACATACATACACTGCTCCAGTTCTCTTCCTATGTGACCTTTATGTGGTCATTCAACCTTCTAGAAACAGCAGCCAAATCTCCCTCAATAATTAATCTATCTATAAAAATGTGAATCTGTTGTATATATTTATAGTGCCTAATATAGGACAAATATTAAAGCACTTCATTAAAGTTTCTTCTTCATGTTCGTTATGCCTTTCATTAATTGCTAAGTTTATTAAGAAAATTCTGTTTTGTTTGTATTTCAGAAGGCATACCAAGAATGGTTATGTGCTGTGTCTATACCTTTCTATGTTGATGGGGTTTCTGTGAAGCCATGCAACGCCTTCTGTTCCAAAGTTGAGGAAACATGTCCCTTTTTTCGTCCGGCTCTAAAAGAAACTCATGCGGGAGATCCAAGTTTTATATGCAAAGGTAAGAAATCTGGATAAATTGTTTTGCTTCTGATAATAATATTGTGTTGGCACTCCGTCGGTTACGACGACGAGGGTTCCAGTTGATCCGATCAACGGAACAGCCTGCTCGTGAAATTAACGTGCAAGTGGCTGAGCACTCCACAGACACGTGTACCCTTGATGTAGTTCTTGGGGATATTCAGCGTGACACAGAGTGTGACAAGGCTGGCCCTTTGAAATACAAGTACAACAGAAACAGGAAGAAAGAGTGAGAGAAAGTTGTGGTGAAAGAGTACAGCAGGGTTCGCCACCATCCCCTGCCGGGGCCTCGTGGAACTTTAGGTGTTTTCACTCAATAAACGCTCACAATGTCCGGTCTGGGAATCGAAACCGCGATCCTACGACCGCAAGTCCGCTGCCCTAACCACTGGGCCATTGCACCTCCACTCTGATAATAATAATTTCTAACAAAGATACAAGGCTTGAAATTCAGGTAGCAGTAAATTGTATTAATTTCAATGTTTGACTGGAAATTTATTTTATCAACCCCAGAAAGATGAAAAGTAAAATTGACCTTTGTGGGATTTGAACTCAGAATGTAAACAGCTGAAACTAAATACCACTAAAATCCACCACCAAACTAATGGTTTCAAATTTTGGCACAAGGCCAGCAGTCTTTGGGGAAGAATGCAAGTCAATTACATCAACCCCAGTCACGCGTGTAGCTGGGGGTTGGGGGGGATTAGGGTGGTCCACCCCAAGCAGTACTTTTAAAGGGGCGGTACTTTTGGGTTGGCTGTAGGCAATAGGTGGCTTTTAGTGGGGTCTGGGGGTGGAAGACAGAAGGGCCACCCTGGGTGGCACATACTCTAGCTAGGCTAGTTACCCAGTGTTCAACTAGTGCTTATTTTGTTGACCCTGAAAGGATGAAAGGCAAAGTTTACTTTGGCAGAATTTG
>NC_142930.1:138723892-138748892 GCF_046866305.1 Octopus bimaculoides
TTAGTTGAAGGTTTATGATACGGCCTATATGAATTATTATGTAGATCAAGTGTAACATCTAAAAAATTAGCTACAGATATATTATCCTCAAAAATAATATTCATTCCTATTCTACGAAAAAATCTAGCTAATCTATTTTTTACCCTTTGTACCTGTTTTTTCGAACTATCTCTGAGAAATAAGAGACAATCATCTCTATAAAAACCCCCTCTAATATTTGGGAATTGATCAGCTAATTCATAAAGTATAAAAGCACAAACCACATCAGCAACCTGGGCTGAATCTGAACTACCCATATATATACATGCACACACACATACAGAGAGAGAGAGGAGGAAGAAATAACAAAAATTTGAAAAGGTGCCAAGTAGGGTTATTCTAATTCTTATAATTCAGGTAGAGAAAATTTTACAGGATAAATTACAGTTTCTTTTTTCACACAAAAGATAATGGAATTTTTTTATCGTATATACAAATTTAAAGTACAAGATTGCTTCAATAAAAATAGGAATTCACTAACTGCTTTTCATTGTTTTGGGCTTATCAAAGAATAATATTGGCACTCATCTAAATGTGTAGTGTTTTCCTAAGATTCTTCTAAACCATCTTTCTGTCCTCATGTTTATTTCATATGTGGTCTTGTTAGATTTGAAAATGTATGTTACTTAAGTCGTTTCAATGACAAGGGATAGAGCTGTTGTGTGGTTAATGTTATTTATGTTTTTGAATGCTACTAGACATAACCAGTGATTCTATGGTTTAAAAAAAAGTAATTTCTTCAAAGTTTTTGAAATCATAATGAGGGCATATATTATTCAAAGCATAATGCATTTAATTTTTGATTGGTATTTGTTGATAAAATGTATTTCTTTCTTGGCATGTCACTGTCCCATTGTTGAGTCACTACTGCACCGGTAGAATGAGAAGATGGAGTAGTTGAATAAACTGTATCACCAACAATTTTCTCGATGTTGATTCAAGAAAATTTTCCTTGTATATGATTCCCTGATCTATTGGTAATGAGCTGTCATCTTTTTTATGAATATTGTACCTGTTTATTCAGTGCAGTGTTCATGGCAACTTTTGCACTTTTTAATGCATCTTAAATTATCTGAATGATTTAGACAGATCTTCAGTAAAGAATTTGATATTCTTTGGCTTAAAAGTCAAAGTATATGATATAACATTTTCTCATTTTCCTTTTTATTTCTTGATATTTCAAGACATTAACTTGCTTTGCTTTTTCAATCCTAAAAATGATTAAATTTAGATGGGATTTTCCTTTGATAAGTATATTTCTCATTTCTTCTAGTCCATGGAATGTTAATCTGAGTGTGTTTCAGATGACTCAATATAAATAGAAGATACCATTGAGAGTTGATGGATTTAAAATGTATATCAGCTTCTTGTATGATGTTTCTTTTTGTTATTAGTATATCTAGGAAGGGGAGTTTATCATTACTGAACTTCATAGGGAATTGGATGTTAGGGATTATATTATTGATGAGATTTTGAAATTTGTTCAATAAAGTGATGTTTTTCCACCCCTAGAATAAAACAGTTATCTAAGAATCTTTTTCAGTTTTCATTCAAATAATAGCTGAATTTATCTCAGGGAGGATTAAAAAATCTTCAATTTATGGTATTCCATAACTAGGTTGACGCAACCTTGGTTCCCATAGTTGCCCCTGATTTTTACTGGTTAGCAATTTCATCAAATGTGAAGTAATTATTTCCTAAAATAAACAGACCATTTACTAAAAAATTTTATCAGTTTATTTTAGTATTTCATAAGTAAGTCTCCAGCCAATATTTAATAACGTTGATTCTCTAACTCTGTGGAATATTATTATATAACTTCACAACACTGCCCTTGTGGCAAAATCTGAAACCATTATATTACTTCACAAACATCAAATGTAATAATGAAGGTATTTTTTGTTTACTGTATTGAGTATATGGCTGAGCATTTCGATATCATCTCATACAAAGCACTTTATGTGTCTGAAGAAAGATTTAAGCAAGATGTCTAGAAAATCACTTAAGTGATGTATCTTGCTAGTCAAGCTTGCTACAATCAGTCTCAGTTTTAAATCAATCAGGGAGGATATATTCACATAGTTAGTAGTCTTTGCTCTTTCATGTGCTTCATTGATTGGTTTTATTTTTATGTATTCTTGGTAGCCCATAGCTGTTATTTGTTTTATATTTGAAATTTGTGAGGTAATTCAGTCCTTCATCTATTAAACAATTTCTATATGACTGTAGTAAAATGATCAGTTATTTTACAATTTTAACAGCTTTGTAATTTTTTTTATTTCTATGGTATATATTGTCTTGTAGTATATTCAGTACAATACTTGTGTAGTATTCTGTATCCATAACAACAGAGTCTCCTTTGTTGGCTTCTTTTATAATTATGTTTTTGTCTAATTTTAAATTGGTCAGATGGTTCCATTGTTGTCTGCTAAAGTTAGATTCTATTTACTTTGTTTTCAGTTTTCTACTGGAAAGTTTGAGATATATTCATACAATTCATCAACAGCTATATTTGCATTTCTTTATAGGGTGTTATTAATTTTTTGGTTTTTTAATTAAGGTTTCATTTTTGTTTTCTTCCTCAAAAAAATAAAACTGTTTTGCTAGTCTATGTTTTCTGCAGAATTTTAAAGTACCACCCTTGATTTCCGACATGGATGATTTGTTTTGAAGAGTCAGTGTAAATTTTAATCCTTTATTAAGTACATCCATCCTTGTTTATCATTAATTCATCACTGATCTGTGATGACATGGTACACTTAATTGTGGACCATGTTATGCTTATCACAGATTAATCTTTGATAACATGGATCGTTGATCAGTCAAAGATTCTTCTTCTTCTACAAAAACACACTCAATCAACCATCCATAATGCTGAGTTACTCAGAATGCACTGATAATCACTTGTGTTTGCATGACCATGTTGCAAAATTTACATTCTAATACCCATCAACATGGGACAAGTGAATAGAAAAGAATATGAAGGTGCTTGATCCTAACAAATGCCAAGACAAGTATAGTCTCTATAGGAAAGGCTAGAAATGATCAAGAAACTATGTGATGGTGGAAGTTTCAATGCTGTAGGCCATGAGTTTGGTGTCAATGAATCTACCATTTGTTCCACTGACAAAGTCCATGAAGCTGATTCATTTATCACTGCACTGGTTCATTTATCACTGCACTAATTCATTTATCACTGCACTAATTCATTTATCACTGCACTGATTCATTTATCACAGTGATTTTTAAAATTCTTTTTTGGAACCAAATCCTTATGATAAATAGGATAGATGTATGTGTATCTACTTGTAAAGATGTTGATAATTTCTGTGATGGATTATTTTCGAGTTTTCTCAATTGGAATTCATCTCATGTTCCGCTATTTCTGGATTTTGTCTGAATCACTATAGGAATGAGAATTCTTTATATTATTCTTGTTATTAGTAACTCTTGTTGTTGTTTTTGTAGTTAGCTTGTATTTTGATATTCTATATTTCATTATGTCCATTGTAGTTGTTTTTTATAAAGTTGCTTTCGTTCTGTCTGAAATTATTTTTGTATTCATGATGATAGGGTTTATTCTCTCTGATGTTTGGGCACCTATTTGTTGACCTTTCTCTATAAAAAAGTCCACTTTAATGAATTCCATCTGACCCAAGCAAGTATGCTTAAAAAGAAATCAATGATAAATCTCAAAATATTATAATACATTGCCGTCCAGCCCATTCTAGCATGGAAAATGAATGTAAAATAAGAATGATGCTGATTTAACTTCCTACTATCGTGACTGAACCTGAAACCTATAACACTTATATTTCATAGCTATTGCCTCCTCTTTTCTGATCCCTAAAAAACTGTGATATTAGGAGCATTCATATCCACATTCATTTTTATCATAAACAAATAGCAATCCATAAAGACATTCATGTATTTTTAGTTTTGTTTCAGGTTTTTACTTTCTTTTCTTTTTCCTTTTGGTGGAGTAGAGGTTAATATTTTCATGGAAATTAATTATATGTAATTATAACTAATTGCATATGGCAAGACTCCACTTTATTATTATTTTTTTTATGCTGGTTCAGTTTTTATGGTAAGGAGGCAGTTAACTTGTCTATATAGTAACTTCCTTCTAGTTTGGCTGCTTGACAAACAGATGAGTTTAACTCAGATTCTAATCAAGAATGATATTAGTCATTTACTTCTAGTTCAATTTCTCAATCATAATCTCTCTCTCTCTCTCTCTCTCTCTCTCTCTCTCTCTCTCTCTCTCTCTCTCACTCCCTCTCCCTCCCTCCCTCCCTCCCTTTCTCTGTATTTTTCTCTCTGTCTCTCTTTCTCTCTTTGTCTCTCTCTACCACCACCACCACCATCATCATCAGATATGGCTAACTTCTTAGTTTTTCTTTCTTCATCAATCTACATTACAAAACATAATATGTACCATCATAAAGAACCCCTTTATTACACTGGCAAACTAACAATTTTTTTCTTCTCTATAGAAACAAATAGTCATACTATTCACATTTCTCTTTGTTTTGATAATATTGTACAAATATTTTTCCTCTACCTATAAAAAAAAAAACGAAAAGAAAAATGAGTTATGAGAAAGATAGATGTTCAATGAAATTAGATATTTGTCCTGACAATGTTAGCTACTCAAAGATGTAAATCTTTAAAGAAGTCTTGCTTTATAGAAAATAATTAATTAGTTAGTAGTAATTCTATTCAGCTAGTTAAATGAATGATTTTTGTCTGTAAAGATGAAGTCAGCTTGGGGAATAGACAATTAGATTTCTCTTCCTTTCTGTCTCTCTCTTTTATTATTATTATCATTATTATTTTTTTTTTTTTATCTCAATATTCTCATATCTCAAACTGTACTGAATAGAAACGAAACTGTATCAACAAATATTGATTATAGAGGATACAATGAACGCTAGAAAATCTATGAGCATTTGTTAGATGAGAAATTGGTATGAATCTGCATGCATTACTAGTCAGAGAATCCCCGTAAAACAGCAGGCTTGAATATAAAAAAAAAAAAAAAATGGAGGATAAAGAAGCAGCGAAGAAAATAGAGGAAATGGGGGAAAAAATCTGGTGCTGTCAGATAAAAAAAAAAAATTGTTGAAATATTCTAATCAGCAAGAGAATTAGAAACCATGTAGAATAGCCGATTATATCTGTAGAGGATTATCAAATTGTGAAGGTATTTTCAAAGCAAAATGAATACTTAAGGTTAGAAGTAGCTAAAGGATGTGTAACTGTTTCCGTATGAAGCATAGAAGTGTGTTGGATAACATAACATTTGTTTGGGATTTGTTCCAGATTAATATGCTTTGTGAAGAAAGATGTGTGTAGAAGGTGCAAAGACTTGGTTGTTATCGTTATGTGAGTTAGCTGGTAGGGAAGAAAATATGATATTAAACTGTTAATCTTTCATTGATGATATCATGTAGTGATATAAACAAACATGAGTTTATGTTGAGATAAATAGATTTTTTTTTATCATCTGGTGTTCTTGTCCTTCAGCTACTTTTAATTATTTTACATACAACACCAGACTGTTTCCTTGAATCTAAGATATTGTCTACAGAAATAGACATGTATTTATAAATATTCATTTTTAATCGTTTTACTAATGTATGAATGTATTGATTGTGCTGTATGTATATGTTGTACATGTGTGTGTGTGTGTGTGTGTGTGTGTGTATGTGCAGTGGAATAAAGAATGTGATCTTTAGTCTACTTAGTTTTCCTCACTAAGCTTGGTATCATTGTAAGGACATGACTTTTCCACCCAAGTAAAATCTTGAGTTATCTGGTGTTTCATTTGTGATCCATTGATTGCTTAACTAATCTCATAAATATGAACACATGACCAAATGTTTAAGAAGTTCACTTTTCAATTATGAGGTCTTAACTCATTACCTACCAGTGATCTCATTTGAGATCACTTAAAAATTACAAATTTCATAATTATCTGTCAATATTTACACATATCTAACCTTTTGCTATATCTACTAGGTATATTTCTCTGATATTCAAATGAGGTTTGCTAATTTTTCACCCAATATCTTGATTATTGCTATTTAAAATGTTATTTTGATCATTCCAGCGTGTTTCTAAGGTTGTTTTATGCTAGAAATCAAAGTTTCATAAAAAAAATTCCAGTTAATAGAATTATGGGAGGTAATGGGTTAAACATGACATCTTAAGCAAGTGTTTTTTTTTTACCATAACTTCATGTTGACTCAAACCTTGTGAGAAAGTGAAAACTGTGCAAAGCCTTTTGGATGGATTGTTCTTGTAAATTAAAGCTCTGGTCTTGTCTCACACATTGTGTCATGCTGATACTGCTCAAGAATCATCTTAAGAGTACACACATCTAGGCATAGACATGCCTGTGTGGTTAAGAAGCTTGCTTTGTTACCAGATGATTTCAAGTTCAATCTCACTGTGTGGAACCTTGGGCAAGTATCTTCTATAGCCCTGAGATGACCAATGCCTTGAGAGAGTATATGGTAGATGGAAACTGTGTGGCAGTCAGTCATGTGTGTGTGTGTGTGTGTGTGTGTGTGTGTGTGTGTGTGTGTGTGTGTGTGTGTGTGTGTGTGTATCCATGTTTGTCTCTCACCTACCAGTGCTGGCTTGTTCATGTCCCTGTAACTTAGCAGTTCAGCAAAAGAGACCAATAAAATAAGTACCAAGTTTTAAAAAAATAAGTACTGAGTTCAGTTTGTTTGACTAAAACTCTCTAAGGTGGTACACCAATATGGCCTCAGTCCAAAGACTAAAACAAGTAAATACCAATACAGTGAGCAGATAATTTTGATTAATTAATGAAATACTCATTAACTTCATAACTACTATAACTGTGCATGTGCTGAAGATGTTTACTTCACAAACTGTAGGTCATGTTTTAAATCTCATTCTGCAACACTGCAAGTGTCCTTTACCATTGTTTTGGATTAATAATTTGCAAGAGAAAGTGGGTAGATAGAAACTATGGGGCAGTTTGACAGATGTCTTGGACTTGCTCGTGAGTTGTAAACTTAAACTGCCACCTGGTGGACTTAAACACCACCTCTTATACCTCTGAGTTCAACTTTTGAGAGCAATCAGATGAGGTGTCTGGTTTGACAATATCAAAATGTTCTTTTATTTTTCCCACCAGTCACAAGCCTAGCCCTGCTGAAAGAAAAAAAAAAAATTCATAGGTCCTGACATTCCTCTTCTGATTAAGTCTTATAAAATAAATAAAATATCCATTGTGATTGCTTTTCAGTCTATACATCATCTCATTGTTTCTATTTACTGTTTTACTTGTTTCAGTCATTTGACTGTGGCTATGCTGGAGCACCGCCTTTAGTCGAGCAAATCGACCCCAGGACTTATTCTTTGGAAGCCTAGTACTTATTCTATTGGTCTCTTTTGCCGAACTGCTAAGTTACGGAGACGTAAACACACCACCATCAGTTGTCAAGCGATGTTGGGGGGACAAACACAGACAGGCAAACATATACACACACATACATATATATATATATATATACATATATACGACGGTCTTCTTCCAGTTTCCATCTACCATATCCACTCACAAGGCTTTGGTCAGCCCGAGGCTATAGAAGAAGACACTTGTCCAAGGTGTCACACAGTGGGACTAAACCCACAACCATGCGGTTGGTAAGCAAGCTACTTACCACACAGCCAGTTTACCCTTTTGTTACCAAACAGCTGCTGAAATACACAACTATTGTTCCAGTTAATTTTGAAAATAATGGAAAATTTAGTAAAACTGGTGTTTGGAATGTAGATAAATATAGAATTTTGATGGAAGGTTTCAATTTAGGTCACTTTGAAACAGGGAATTTGTATCATATCAATCTCAGGAGGGTTGGGATTGAATAAATTAAGTCCAGATAATTCCTTAGAATTCTTTCAGTGATGTTATGCATCCTGTTGGCATAGTAGTATATCTCAATCCTCTCGTTGTGCGTGTTGCATTTCTGCTTGTTCTTAAATAATTAATCAAACATTATGTACCTTAAATTATGTGCTGATAAGAAAGTGGAGGTAAAGAAGGAATGTTTCACCAACATTTCAGATATGGGTGGGGAAATAACAGCAATAACATTCCATACCAATTTAAATGTTTCATGATGTTATACTCTTTAATTAGCATCGTCTTTGTTGAGAATCTCTGGTAAGGACACTGCTGAAATTTTCTCAAGTGGAATCCAAGTCAGGAAAAAGTTCTTGCACTTGAATCAGTCATTGGACTGCAACCATGCTGGGTTTCAGTTTAACAAATCACACTACTTAGCTTTTTTTACAGTTTGGTACTTACTCTAGCAGTCTCTTTTGTCAAACTGCTAAGTTACAGAGATGTAAACAAGCTAACATTGGTTCTCAAGTGATGGGTTGGGGCTCGCTCGCCATTTTCCATAGCTGGGTCATTTTGTATTTAAGACAGTTGTATTTATCTATTTTTTCACCCTTCTTCTTGACTATTCATGGACCAAAGCAAAATGCAACCCAACTATATAGCACATGTGGTATATCTTGTCAACCACCACTAGCTCTAACACTTGATCTGTTTGGATTGGGAAATCCCAGAGTATTTTACAAGTCTCTGACTCTGTCACTCTCTGCGGTTTGTGCTCATACCATGTCTTGCCTCTCTCTAGCCCCCACTTTTTACACAGTTTCCAATGTAGCACTTTCTCTACCTTATCATGACACCACAACTTAAAGTAGTTTTGGGCAAGTCTAGGGCTTTCTTACATGATACGGGCAATGGTATCATCCAGTCTGTTACAGATGCAGCACAGCGGAGACACTTGCTTATTCCTCAGGTTGACTCATCAATTCATGGCCACAGATTGGTCTTGTGCTGCCATTATAGTGCTTCCAGTCTCTTTTTCCAGTGTTTCTTTCTTCAGCCAATTCCACCTATGTTTTCCAGAAACTTTTTGTGGCTACATGGAATTGATTGTGAAGTCCCTTATTGTGTAACGCTTTTTCATGTCCCTTTTGTGCTTCTTCCTTTGTTTTTTTCTTTTTACTCTGCTTTCAATACTCCCTCACTCCTAACTGACACTAGCAAGGTTGATTTTGCCTTTCATCCTTTCAGGGTCGGTAAAATAAGTACTCATTGAGCACTGACTTGAGGCTGTTGCTTAGCTACAAATCAACCCTGATTAAACAGATCTATTATCAGAGGTGCTCCACTTATGACCATTCTATCGTTATGGATATCTAGAGCTACATTGAACATGTTCTTCATTTTTTTAAAGGTATCAAGGTGGGATTTAAGGGAAATTGCTATTATTTCTAACAGACCAAGCAGCCATGAAGAAGCTCAGCCTTCTGAGGTTGAAGTTCCTGATATCTAGTTTGAACTTCTTTGTATTAATACCTGTAGGAAATATGTGCACTAGATTTAGGGGCTTTGAACCAGAGTTTCCTTTGGTTTTGTCTCAAGTAGTCTTGGATTGCAATTTTAACATCAGCACAAGCATCACTATGTGGTTGCTGAAAAGATTTGCTTTTCAGCTTCATTCTTATGTGTTTGATCACACAATATGGCAGCTTTAGCAAATTTCTTCTATTGTAAACTCATGTAATCACTTATGTATGCTTACAATCATATAATTCTATAATGAAATACAGGAACATACATACAAAATATATTATGGTCATATCGTCTACACCGAAATACAAACATACACATAGATATACGACTACCAGACATAGCTGTGAAGTTAAGGAGCACGCTTTGCAACCATGTAGTTTTGTGTTCAGTCTCACTGGGTGGCACCTTGGACAAGTGTCTTCTACTATAGCCCTAGGCCAACTAATGCCTTGTGAATTGATTTGGTAGACAGAAACTTGTGAAAGCCTGTTATTTATACATATGTACGTATGCATGTAGATATGTATGTATGTATGTATATAGGCGTAGGAGTGGCTGTGTGGTAAGTAGCTTGCTTACGAACCACATGGTTCCGGGTTCAGTACAACTGCATGGCACCTTGGGCAAGTGTTTTCTACTATAGCCTCGGGCCGACCAAAGCCTTGTGAGTGGATTTGGTAGACGGAAACTAAAAGAAGCCCGTCGTATATATGTATGTGTGTATGTATGTTTGTGTGTCTGTGTTTGTTCTCCCCAACATCACTTGACAACCGATGCTGGTGTGTTTTGGTCTAAAGGCGGTGCTCCAGCATGGCCACAGTCAAATGACTGAAACAAGTAAAAGGGTAAAGAGTGAAAGAGTATGAGTGTGTGTGTGTTTGTGGCTTTGTGTTTGTCCTCCACCACTAGACAACTTGTGTTGGTTTGTTTATATCACCATAACTTAGCAGTTTGGCAATAGAGACTAATAGAATATGTGCTAGACTCATAAAAAAAAAGCAAAAAATAAAAGCACTGAGATTAATTTGTCTGGCTAAATCTTTCAAGATGGTGCCCCAGCATGACTGCAGTCCAATGATTGAAACATGTAGAAGATACCATATGATTTATGCTGAAATACAAACAAAAACAAAACATATTCTTACAGCTACGTAATCTGTAATGAAATACAGGCATACATACAAACCATAACTACACTCACATAATATGTATTAAAATAAAAACACATACAAAATAAAGACTTACAATCACATAGTCTTTATTGAATTAGAAATACATACATAGAAAATATATATTCGCAGTCACATAATCTGTGTTGAAACACAGACACAAACATATAATATATTCTATGGTCATGTAGTCTTTAGTGAAATACTGACACAGTCATACAAAATATACTATGGTCATGTAACCTATCCAAAAATACACATATATATATGTATAAGACGTAGACTTACAGTCATATAGTCTATACTGAAACACAGCCAACTATAGAAATTATATATAGACTTACATTCACAAAATCTAAACTGTTGTACAGATTCATACATACAAAATACTAGAGTTGCATAATCTAACGACACCATCATACCCATTCAACCCAGATTCAAAAAAGAAAAAGAAACACTAATGTATTGCTGTATCATCAATAACATTATTAGACCCAAACATTGTACAGGGAAACACATATTGCCAATATTAAGTAGCGTACAGAAATGGTAGCTCTCTGCTTTCTCACACAGTCCACTGTATCCATTTGTGTGTGTGTGTGTGTGTGTGTAATCACAATCAGAATCTGCAGATCTACAACAATACACTGATGAGTGAATAAAGTGCCATACTCAAACTGCACCACAGTACTCCACTTGATTGATAATGGTGACGTACAGAAATGTAAACATCAAGATGTAGGACAAGATACTGCAATAGCCTGGGCTTCAGAGGTCCACAGCCCTTCAATATCCTCCCGAAGGACCTGCGAGACCTGGATGGGGTGGATGTAGGTGTCTTCAAGATGAGGCTGGACCTCTTCCTGTCAGGTGTCCCAGTTGAACCAACTGGTGCAGATGAGGGCAGCGGTATCAAACTCTCTCATGCACCAAATATCAATCCCTGAAGTAAAATTCGTGAAGTAAAATTGTGTAGCAACACCAAATGGCGGTGCCCCAGCATGGCCACAGCTCATGCGCTGAAACTAGATAAAATGAAAATGAAAAAATGAAAAGTTGTAATATGGTTTTCAGTAAATCAGAGCATAGTAAATCTAAAGCAATTAATTTTGGGCCACACTGAGCCTTTCAGCCAAGCTATCAACTCATTTGTGTTATATAAGTTTGCTCAATTAGACCTGATCTTTGACAGCAAAAAACTACATGTAAAAAGCTTATAAATGTTGAAGGTCTCTCTAGGCGCAGGAGTGACTGTGTGGAAAGTAGCTTGCTTACCAACCACATGGCTCAGGATTCAGTCCCACTGTGTGGAACCTTGGGCAAGTGTCTTCTACTATAGCCTCGGGCCAACCAAAGCCTTGTGAGTGGATTTGGTAGATGGAAACTGAAAGAAGCCTGTCGTATATGTGTGTATATATATATATATATGTGTGTGTGTGTGTGTGCGTGTGTGTGCGTGTGTGTGTGTGTGTGTGTATGTTTGTGTGTCTGTGTTTGTCCCCCCAACATCGTTTGACAACCGATGCTGGTGTGTTTACGTCCCCGTAACTTAGCGGTTCAGCAAAAGAAACCGATAGAAGAAGTACTAGGCTTACAAGGAATAAATCCTGGGGTCGATTTGCTCGACTAAAGGCGGTGCTCCAGCAAATGGCTGAAACAAGTAAAAGAGTTCTCTGTCTAAATTTGCCTGTCTCTATATGAGTGTGTGTGTGTACAAGCCTGTCTTTGCATGAATGTGTGTGTGTGTGTGTGTGTGTGTGTGCACGCATGCATGTGTCTGTGTACTTGTCTTTTGATGCTTGTTCTTATTTGTCTCTGCATGTGTGTATGTGCGTGTAGACATGCTTGTGTGTGTGTGTGTATGTGTGTGTGTGCATCTATTTGTTTCTGCTTGTGTGCGTGCGTGTGTGTGTGTGTGTTTTTCTCTCTTTCTCTCTCTCTATACATCTTTATATGTCTCACTTTGAACCATTTTTTTACTTGTTGTTTATACAGCCTTAGGTACCATGGGATTACAAAGTTAATTCTGCAACCTCCCAACTATATCTGTGATCATATGAGCCAAAATCTCTTTTTTTAAATACAGTTTTACTCATAAAATCATTTTGTGAAGTAAATGTTCATTTGATAAATTTTTTAGAACATTGTATTATTTTTTGCTTCAAAATGGAATATTTTTACATTTTCATTTTTTTTTTTTATAGCGTCCATTTTTTCCATTAATTTCCATTTTAAAACTTCACGTGAGAACCTCCTCAGTGATTAATTTATGGAACAGACATGTTTTAAAAGTGAAAGGTCATTATAAAGTGAATGTTGGAAACATTAAAACATGAAGGCTGAACGACAGCTTTAGAACTGCTGTCATTATTTAGCCTTGGTCCAGCTCTGAATGAGTAGAACTATGATAATATGTATTCCAGCCATGACTCTCCTGTCTTTTAGAACATTTAGAATTACATCAACCAATTAGTCATCATCATCATTTAGTGTCTGTTGTCCCTGCTGGCATGGGTTGGGTACTTTGAGCAGAGCTGGTAAGCACCTGACTCCAGTCTGATTTGGCATGGTTTCTACAGTTGAGTGCCCTTCCTAACACCAACCACTCCAAGAATGTAATGGGTGCTTTTACGTGCCACCATTATCTACCACAACTACGATTTCACTTGGCTTGAGGGATCTTCTTCTTAAGCACAGTATACTGCTAAAGGTCTTGGTCATTTGTCATTGCCTCTGTGAGGCCCAGTGCTCAAAAGGTGCTTTTTAAGAGCCACTGGCATCGGTGCTAGTTACATGACACTGGGATCAGCCACATTGCCTCTGTGAGGCCCAGTGCTCACAGGGTGATTTTTACATGCCTCTGGCATTGGTGCCAGTTACATGACACCGATAATGGCCACAACTATGATTTCATTTGGCTTGCCGGGTCTTCTCAAGCACAGTATATCACCAAGGGTCTCAGCCACTAGTCATTGCTTCCATGAGACCCAACGTTAGCAGATCATGCTTCACCACCTTGTCCCCTGTCTTCCTGGATTTCCTTCTTCCACAGCTCCCTTCCACTGGTAGAGATCAGCACTTCTTCAAACGGCTGTCCACATCCATACGCATCACATGACCATACTAGTGCAGTCGTCTCTCTTGCACACCACATCTTATGCCTCTTATGCCCAACTTTTCTCTCAAGACGTTTACATTGTCATACATGCACACTAACGTTGCACATCCAGCAAAGCATACTAGCATCATTTCTTTCAGGCCTGCACATGTCCTCAGTCACAGCCCTATGTAGCATGGCTTTTCATGCACAGGCATCATACAATCTACCTTTCACCCAAAGGTAGGAGCTCTCTGAGCTTTGCCCAACCTAAAATGGTTGAGTATGATATGAAAGAGATTTGGCTGCTCATTTGAAAAGGCCAAATGACTGTGCTGAGGCCTTGCTCGTTTGCTTAGGCTTCCATTTTGATGGTTTATAATCATATGGAAAGTAAAAAATCAAACTCATTTCTCATCATTCTGAATTAATATACCTCATTAAGTATCATTAATTATCCTTTAAAATAGATTCTAATGTTTAAAGTTCTCATCTAAACAAAATGTTTGAGAAATTATACAGATACATCTGCAATCAAATTAATTAAGTCCAGCTGTTTCTTGGTGAATAATTTATGAGTTTTTACTTGATAACTTGCCTGTACAGAACTTTGGTGTTAATTGTCAGAATTATAACAAAGCTGTCAATTGTTTCCCTATATTGTGACCCATTGCTGCTACCAAAACTGACTTTAATTATCACAATGTCTCAGATATTAAGATAAATTACATATGTTGATGATTGAAGAGAGCTAATTTAGTTGAAATAAAACATATATATATATATATTCTATGCTAATTTTGTACAAAGATACACTTATAGTCAATGCAATTTTAAGATAGGTGCAACAGGTGCTACAGAACCAGGGTCCAGGGGGCCAAGTCCATTGATAACATATTGCTATTGATAGGCTTGGCTTCCTTGACCCTGGTGCTGGTTAAGCCCTTCACTCCCTATGGAGCAGAGGGTATCAACAACTTTTCTTCACTGTTCTTGACTCTGAGCTGTCTTTTTGTGGTCAGTCCATCTCTCTGAAAGAAGGTCTTCCTCTCTCAGTTTTAAATTGTCATTGATAAAAATATCAAGTTGGGATTTTTTTTCTAGGGAAAGTTGTTGGCCTGATGCTACCTCAGTTTTACCTTTCGGAAGAGGTGGTCCATATTACCCTGGCCTCTGTCCTTTGATCTGTCCAGCCTGGGAGGCCCTATCAAGAGCTTGTGCTCTGCTGGCATAGCTCTCAGGGTCATTGCAGCTTACAAGCCACCACATGGTAAGAAGGACTGCACTCTGTGGTGGCCATCAATAACATAATTTTATCACATTTTGATTTGATTGGAGTAAGTGCCTACTTGTCCTGGGGATGACTTTAAACTGCATCCAGTTGTGGGGTTCTGGCTCAGGAGTTGCAGGATTTTGTGAAGCATGGAACCGCCTCTTTAGCCACTATTATTCCCAGGTCTATTCAGACCCATGTGGAGGTGTTTGGCTCAGTGGTTAGAGTGTTAGACTCATGATTATAAGATTGTGATTTTGATTCCTGGACTGGGCGATGTGCTGTGTTCTTGAGCAAAACACTTCATTTCACATTGCTCCAGTTCACTCAGCTGACAAAAATGAGTAATCCTGTGATGGACTGGCATCCCATCCTGGTGAAGAATTTATATGTCATGGAAACCAGGAAACCAGCCCTTATGAGCCGGCATAACTCAAGAAGGTTAACTTTTTATTCTGACCCAGAGCAGAAGCATCTATCAATCATCTGTAGCTGTGGTGCATGCAGATGGATATCAAACTATCAAAAGTTGGTTCAGGCTTATTGGTCGGGACAAGTCACCAACCAGATGTTGACGAAGCGCTCACTTCCGTTATGCGGTACTTGGATCTGCAAACACCAAAAGATAGCCCTGATGCAGTCCATATCCAAGAGAACCCGTAAAACCCAAGAGAGACTTTGCTGTTGATACTTCTTGTGTAGCATCAATTTCAGTGGGGAGGTGTTATATGGACTGTTGGATATGTTATTTGTCTGACGTTCCGTGTGTCACTGTGGTTCGTCTGAGTTCATTGTTTCATTGTTGTTGTCTTGTGTGATTGTCGTAGTAAAATGTCATTGATAGATATATGGCGGACATGATTCTTGTTTATTCATAACGAACATTGGGTGAGTGCGTTCTTTGTATGTAATTGAATAATAAATGTAATAATTAAATTGTACAACTCGTTGTGTTATCTCTGCGAGTCTCCCGAGGGAAATACAACCGTTTCTTTGTATTATTTATAATTTGTCAGGAGTCCAGTTTCCTTCTAATTAGTTAATGCAGGATTAATTAATTATATATAGGCCTTAGAGGTCATCAGGTTTAAAAACAATGACACTGTTTTAAATAACTTAATGGTAAAAGTGCTTATAGTATATGAGAATATTCCATATGTTCATACACAAAATATGCATGTTTATGCTCAAGACATATAGACATAGATATACATACATAAAGCATATATATATGCGTGTGTGTATGTGTGTAAAATGTTTCAGTGTAAATAAAATACATGTATGTGTATAAATATTGTATGTCAGCTCTTGTCAAGCCGTCCAACCCATGCTAAACCATGGAAAAAGGACGTTAAATGATGATGGTAGTGATGGTGGCAGCAGTGGCGGTTGTGCTGGTGCTGGTGGTGGTAGTGATGGTGGTGATGCATGCATGCATACATACATACATACATAAATACATACACACATACTCATGCACTTCCGTAATGTTTAAATACATACATATCATCATTATTTACTATTCACTTTTCTATGCTTGCATGGGTCAGATGAATTTGTTGAAGCAGAGGTTTTTATGGCAAGATGCACTTCCTGTCGCTAACACTCAACTGTTTCCAAGTGAGGTAATATTTCCCTTTGGCCAGACATTTTATCATGGAAGACTGGAAATGAACAGCATTGCTCATATGACAGGGATTCTTGTTTACAATCATAACACCAGTACCTTTTCTGGCACTGTTTTCCTCTATATCACCAGCAGAGAAATGAGTCACTGGTATCTCTAGCAGTCAAGTACCTATCACTGATGAGACCAAGGAAGGTTGAAATCACGTGATCTGATGGTCTCAAGGCTGGAGAAGGTGGTGATTTATCTCCCCACTAGTGATACAAACAAGAGAACATTTTTGCACCAAAAGCCAATTTGAGAGTTCCTCTCATGGTATCTACTGCAGTATAGTTTGTTCTAACAGAACATCCACATTTAAGTGGCAATAAATCTCACCTCTTGGTATTAATCCTGCCTCTGTTGCTAATATTCTTTTAGTCTTTTACTTGTTTCAGTCATTTGACTGTGGCCATGCTGAAGCACCGCCTTTAGTCAAGCAAATCGACTCCAGGACTTATTCTTTGTAAGCCTAGTACTTATTCTATAGGTTTCTTTTGCTGAACCACTAAGTTACAGGGACGTAGACACACCAGCATCGGTTGTCAAGTGATGTTGGGGGGGACAAATACAGACACACAAACATATGCACACACACATACATATATATATACATATATACGACGGGCTTCTTTCAGTTTCCTTCTACCAAATCCACTCACAAGGCTTTGGTCAGCCTGAGGCTATAGTAGAAGACACTTGCCCAGGGTGCCACACAGTGGGACTGAACCCGGAACCATGTGGTTGGTAAACAAGCTACTTACCACACAGCCACTCCTACGCCTATATATATATTTTTAATTGCAACTCCAGCACCTGTTCTGGCACTGCTTTACTATATATCGCTGGCAGGGAGATGAGTCGCTGCAATCGCTAGCAGTCAAGCATACATCATTGACAAGACCAAAGAAGGTTGAAATCATGTGATCTGGTAGTCTCAGTACTGGAGGTGGTGGGGATTTGTCTCCCCACTAGCAATGTAAGCAACAATGCATTTTGCACCAAAAGCCAGAATGAGAGTTTCTCTCGTGGTATCTACCATAGTATAGTTTATTCTAAGAGAACATCCATATTTAAGTGGGAATAATTAATCATCACATGATGGCAAAGCAAAGGTACACACACACACATGATTGGCTTCTTTCAGTTTTCATCTATCAAATCCTCTGACCAGGCTTTGGTCAGCTTAGGGCTATAGCAAAAGACTTTTACTCTTGCAGTGGGGCTGAACCCACGACTGCATGGTTAGGAAGCAAGCTTTAGACTACCCAGTCACATGTGTGTGCATCTGTGTGTGTGCGTGTGTGTGTGTGTGTGTGTGTGTGTGTGTGTGTGTGTGTGTGTGTGTGTGTGTGTGTGTGTGTGTGTGTGTGTGCAATTTATTTTATCAGCATCATTGCTTTATGTCAACTTTCCAAACAAGAGATTGGCTGAATTTCTCATACTCACACTCAGAACACACACACACACACACACACACACACACACACACACACACACACACACACACACACACACACACACACACACACACACACACACACACACACACACACACACACACATATGTTTGTGTGTAAGCAAATAATTATTCATACATATATGTGTGTGTGTGTGTGTGTGTGTGTGTGTGTGTGTGCATATGCGTGTGTGTATGTATGTATATGCATATATGTATGTATATATGATATATGATGAGATATGCATATGTGTGTGTGTGTGCGCACATGCGTGTGTGTGTGTAAAAAAAAAAGCGAGAGAGAGAGAGAGTATTGTAGACATGCATACACACTCAATGAGGTTAATCTTGTACTTACCAGTCGTCACAAAGAAACTCGTTATGCCATTTAAAAAAACAACAACAATAAATAAAACCCTCAACCTATTGTTCTCATTCTGATTCCATCTTCCATTTATCCAATTTCTATCAAAAGAAACCATATACTGTGTTATTTGTACATTAACCATGTATTCAATGAGATCAATTACATTTATCATCCAGTGTTTACACAGTCAAAGAGTTATAGTGCTGTACTGATTGTGCAGCTGATTTGCACTCTCTTTCTCCACATGGTTGTCTTTATTTTTATTCTTCTAAAATATTTCAAACCTCTTTTGTTAGGTTTATAAATAGACAATATATATGTGTGTGTGTGTGTGTGTGTGTGTGTGTGTGTGTGTGTGTGTGTGTGTATGGGCACTGGCTTGTCTATTGACTAAAAGCTAGAAAAACCATATATATATATATATATATATATATATATATATATATATATATATATATATATGTATGTATGTATATATTTATATATATATATATATATATATATATATATATCATCATGGCATGGTTGGCATGGGCTGGAGAGTTTTTGATCTGAGCCGGCAAGCTGCGGAGCTGTACCAGGTTCCAGCCTGAATTAGCCTCGTTTCTATGGCTGGATGCCCCTTCTAACACCAAGCACTTTACAAAGAGAGTTGGGTGCTTTTTACATGGCACCAGGACATTGCTCAGTGGTTAGAGCATCAGTCTCACAATTATGAGGCTTTGAGTTTCATTCCCAGACCGGCGGGCTCTGCATTGTGTTCTTGAGCAAGACACTTATTTCACATTGCTCCAGTTCACTCAGCTGTAGAAATGAGTTGCGATGTCACTGATGCCAAACTGTATCAGCTTTTACCTTTCTCTTGGATAACATCAATGGTATGGAGAGGGGAGGCTGGTATGCATGGGTAACTGCTGGTCTTCCATAAACAATCTTGCTTGGACTTTGTGTCTCGGAGAGAACTTCCTAGGTGCAATCCTATGGTCATTCATAAATAAAGTGGGGTCTTTATCCTTTACTTTTTGTATGTAAGAATATAAAGCCAATAGATCTGAGAATAGAAGATATATAAATATTTATATATGTGTGTGTGTGTGTGTGTCTGTATACTAGCAGAGATACCCAGCATTGCTCGGGATTAAAATGATATAGTTTGTATATATATATATATATATCATCATCATCATCATCATCGTTTAACGTCCGCTTTCCATGCTAGCATGGGTTGGACGATTTGACTGAGGACTGGTGAAACCGGATGGCAACACCAGGCTCCAGTCTGATTTGGCAGAGTTTCTACAGCTGGATGCCCTTCCTAACGCCAACCACTCAGAGAGTGTAGTGGGTGCTTTTACGTGTCACCCGCACGAAAACGGCCACGCTCGAAATGGTGTCTTTTATGTGCCACCCGCACAAGCCAGTCCAGGGGCACTGGCAACGATCTCGCTCGAAAATCCTACAGGAGCCAGTCAGGCGGTACTGGCAACGGCCACGCTCAAAATGGTGCATCTCATGTGCCACCCGCACAAGAACCAGTCCAGGGGCACTGGCAACGATCTTACTTGGCTTGCCGGGTCTTCTCACGCACAGCCCATTTCCAAAGGTCTCGGTCCGTAGTCATCGCCTCGGTGAGGCCCAATGTACGAAGGTCTTGCCTCACCACCTCAGCCCAGGTCTTCCTGGGCCTACCTCTTCCACGGGTTCCCTCAACTGTTAGGGTGTGGCACTTTTTCACGCAGCTATCCTCCTCCATTCTCACCACATGTCCATACCAGCGCAATCGTCTCTCTTGCACGCCACAACTGATGCTTCTAATGTTCAGCTTTTCTCTCAAGATACTTACACTCTGACGGGTATTCACATTGACATTACACATCCAACGGAGCATACTGGCTTCATTCCTTGCGAGCTTACGTATGTCCTCAGCAGTTACAGCCCATGTTTCACTGCCATGTAGCATGGTTGTTCGTACGCATGCGTCATACAGTCTGCCTTTTACTCTGAGTGAGAGTCCCTTTGTCGCCAGCAGGGGTAAGAGCTCTCTAAACTTTGCCCAGGCTATTCTTATTCTAGCAGCTACACTTTCAGCGCACCCACCCCCACTACTAACTTGGTCGCCCAGATAGCGGAAGCTATCGACTACCTCTAGTTTTTCACCCTGGAATGAGATAGAAGTTGTTTCCTGTTTGTTTGCAGTCTTTATTGCACCTGAACATCTGCCACAAACAAAAACTAACTTGCTAGTTAACCTGCCTTTTATATATATTATATATATATATATATATTAATGTTATGTTGAAACAGGTGGTACAGGAAAGTGCAGTGTTGATGACAAAACATTGTGGAGTAAATGATGGTCTAATTCAGCTAAGCGACATGTAATACATCCATTTGGAGGATTCCAGGCCCTAATCTATCATAGAAAATTGGGAGTGACAGGGTATGTAATTTTTGAACCCACAGAAAAGCTATCATTGGATATACTCGCCTTTGAGGTGGTCAGCACTGTGTCTAACACAACTCATCATGTGGTTGACAGTCACATGGCTGGTGGTGTAATGGAGATATTGTACGTAAATGGGTATATTCCAGAATGGGATGGCAATGGGTGATGGCAACAGGGAAGTGAGCTGTTGAAATGTTGCAGAGGGCAAAATGTTGATATTGGATTGCTGGTGTGGCTGTAGAATAAGGAACAGGAAGTGAGCCTATGCAGTCACATGAGAATATGTAGTAATGAATTACTTGAAAAAATAAGGCATAATTGCTTCCCGCGTGGAATGTATATAGTATGTCTCTATTTTTGTATGCAGTGTAAATTAACAAAATGTAAGCAAATGAATGAAATAGAAGTACATGTATGGAACTGCTAATTTAACAGTAAATGCCACAATAATTATTACAGAAAAACAAAGAATTATATATATATATATATATATAGGATAAATTTCTTAATGTAAGGATAAGTATGTGATTGTAAACACCTTGTAACCTTGCAACTGTTGAAATAATTATTAACTGGTAATGGAACAGTAAATGTGTATTTTTATATATACATTGGACCTTGTCACCTCATTGTATTTTTTCAAGAGTTTCACCTCTAGCACTCACATACATACATTCAGGCATGTCAGTTGTCACATATGTATATGCATGTGTAGATATGTGTGTGTATTTAATTACATACGTGACGTGGAAACACACACACACTCACAGACACAAACACACTCATACACTTATAGATAGATATACACTCATATACAAAATGTGACATCGTGGTATAAAATGTTCCTGACATACACTCACATACATATACTAAGATAGCCACACAGAGACATACATTCATGCATGTCAGTCATTATATATGTATAAGTATGTGTAGATGTGTGTATGTTTAATAACGCACCTAACACAGAAAGACACACAGACTGTGAGACATATACACACTCATACACTTACATACATAACACTCACAAACAGATACTCAGTCATATACAAAATGTGATGTTTTTGTTGTGGTATAAAATGTCCTGTTGACAATAGAAAGATAATCTCTATGAAATATTGTTTTAATCGAAATGAAAATAAAAGTTTGTGTTGGCACTGACCAGCCCTCACATACATATAGTGCATTTAATAACATGCCTAACAAGGAAAGACACACACTGTTAGACATATACACACTCATACACTCACACACATACATTCTCAGACAGATACACAGTCATATACAAAATGTGATGGGGATGCGGTAGGGCTAATGTAGTTTCACACCTCTCCTTGAAAAATGCATTTTTTGAAAAAAAATTTTCGGATTCCTACATTATAGATGTTGGAGATTACAAATATGCAGAAAAATATATCCTAATCATTTAAAAAGAAAACAGGACATATTAGATAATGTTGTCCAAAATAGATTATGTTTCAATAAAATACTGATTGGCTATTGCCAAAACACCATTGATCATTGATTGATCTGATGGACCAGAGGTGAGCTGAGTGCAAATATCAATAACAAAACCGACATCAAAGAACCACCAAAACCTTTTTCAGGTTACACCGAGATGTCTTTAAAAAAAGTACACATTAGCTTATATAGTCCTAGATATACTAAGACAACATAACAGAATAGATAACAGGCCACGTATGACTGGAATGTCATGTATTTGATCATGTGTTTGCTGGATCACAGCTGATTTGGTGTTAAACAGTTACAAACATGTATAACACACATACACACACACACTTCCAAAATACTTAACATGTACACAAGCATATACATAATACAGAAGATAAACGCAGATACACTCATATTGAAAATACATGCATACAATATACACATAATATACATAATACATTCACATACATAGACAACACACACGTGCATGTATGCCCTACACAAACACATATCAACTGACAAACACATACATATGCAGATATACATATCCAGTTCTTTGTTATAGTTATAACAGCAGAATCCAAAGAACATTGAATAAAATAAGTGAAGATGCAGGTTACTATGATTTCAGCAGACAAAATGACAGATGTGTTGAGCCACCATGTGAGGAGATGAATCACCACATGTAACTGATCTCTTCTATGAACAATAATCTGCTCTATGAGGTTTATTGCTACATGTTAGATTTGTTTGCTACTGTCTTAGCAGCTATCTGCTGCAACTGGTAGCAGACTGGGAGCATTTTCAGTCATCTGACAGAAGAAATAGTGATGATGCTAAGTAAAGATTGAAAACGAATGTGATAAATATCTTCATGGCCTTGACTCTGTTAAGCACAAAGTTTGAAGATTTTAGTAGATGCACTCACCATGTTGTGAACTCCATAACAGAGTTCAAATATGAACCTGACGAAGGAGTTAACTTTGAAGCATACTACAGAAGATATGAGCAAATCTTTGAGAAAGAATGTAAAGATTGGGAAGATGAGATGAAAACTGACGGCAACAAAACACGAACGGTTCAGTAATTATATACTCCCAAGAAGACCTTTGGACATAAACTTTAATGACACAATAGATATGTTGTATAAAACTTTCAGTGAAAAAAAGCTCATTGTTCAATACATGCTGGAAGTATCTGAACATAGAGAAAAACAACAAGGACTACATCACATGCTGGTAGATTTAACAGGAAATGCGAGAAGTTTAAGATGGATGAATTAACACCCCATATGTTCAAATGCCTGATTTTTACACAGGGACTTACTGCTGAAAAGGACGCAGAATTTAGAACTAGAATCCTCGCAAAGCTGAAATAAAATGAGGATGTAACCCTACAGCAAGTGTCAGAAGAATGTGAAAGGATAGTCAAATTTAGACACAACACAGAGGAAATTGAAAGTAAAGATTGTTTCCAAGTAAAGCAAGTGCAAAATAGTCAGAACAGAGATAAAGTGTTTTCTAAAATCATGACAAAAATCAAGAAATAAATCCATATTTTGCATGTGGAGGTATACACCTGAGGGAAAATTGTCCATTTAAAAGAGCAGAATGCTTTCATTGTAGAAATATAGGACATATAAAAGCGCAGTGTAGAACAAAGATGAAAAATGCCAGAACAATGGCAAAAGAATAAATAGTATGTGATTGGAAGAAATTGGCAATATAATGATGAGAAAATTTGTGAAGGTGAAAATCATAAATACAAGTGTTAAAATGCAGTTGGACAATATCAACATTATAAATGAAAAAAATGTGGAAATATGTCAGCAAGCCAAAAGGTAGCACATGGTGTTACAGGAAAAAGATTATATTTTTTTGGTGAATTCATATGGAATGTAACATTTCAAGGTCAAACAAAAAGGCTAAGATATTTGTGTTAAAAAGTTCACTGAATCTATTCGGCACAGAATGCATGGAACTATTCAAAGTATGGAATACAGCCATAAGTGTTTTGTACAGAAATATAGTCGATTCAGTTAAAGGTTCGAATGTGACTGAGAGACTGAAACAAAACATTGCAGTAAAACAGAGTGGAATATCTGTATGTCAGCTAAAATGAAATGAAAAATTGCCCATGATAAAAAGTAAACATTGTCCAAAAGTAGATGTTCTGTTGTCCAGACTACACATCAATTTCACTTGTCCTTTAAACAACTATTACTACTTAGTGGTAATCGATAGTTTCTCAAAATGGCCAGAAATCTGAAAGTGTAAAAAAACTGACCTCTTTTAACATGAATTTTTTAACATGACTTGTTTGCAAGGTTTTGGCATCTCAGACAAAATAGTGTCTGACAATGGAACACAATTTGTGTCTAGTGAATTAAAAAAATATTGTGAAACATTCATGGTAGAACATGGTAGAACTACAGTGCCATACCATCCCAGATCTAATGGACAGGCAGAATGCTTTGTCAATACCTTCAAAAGAGCCCTTAGAAAATCAAATAAGGAAGTTCCAGATGAAGTAGCTCTACAACAATTCTTAAGAGTGTACTGTGTGACACCAAATCTGAATACACCAGCAGGTAGATCACCAACAGAGCTGA
>NC_142930.1:138756392-138901392 GCF_046866305.1 Octopus bimaculoides
GTGGGAAGAGCCATTTTAACGATGCGTCCTGCTCTAACTCTTTGAAACGCCAGTGTTAGAATGGTGGCAGCTGATGAAGGAAATGTTCTCTATGTGGTCTGTGTGTTTTCTGTACTCTGTTCCTCATTTTGTCTGTTTTGTTTGCAACATCCTGTACCCAGATATGCATCTATATATACAGGTAGATGTAGGTATGTACATACATGTACGTATATATGCATATACTCATTTATTATTTGTATTATATATATATATATATATATATATATATATATATATATATATATATATATATATATATATATATATATATATATATATATATGTATGTGTGTGTATATATATATATATATATATATATATATATATATATATATCATAAACAAACTTTGGAAGTGTTGAATGTGTTCGTATTTCACAGACAAGAAAACGAATTTCAAATGCAGTATAGCTGTGAGAACAGCAGAGAAAGATTGGGTGTTTTACCCTTATAAGACAGAAAAAAGTTTCCACTGGACATGTTATTTGTTTGTCTACTTATCTAGCTATTTATCTATGTCTATCCATCCATTCATTCATCCACTCTTCTATTTATCTCTTACTCTCCACACCATCTGATATTCAATGTGAAATCCACTTCATGTATCTCCTTACTATCAAGTGCTCCATATCATTAACCAAACTCTGTCTCCCTCACTCCTAGTTTCGTGGGGCACTCTATGGTTATATGCTGTCATGAGTCATAGAGAATTCAATTTTTTTTTTTTTTTTTCCGGAATGTAGGTAACTTTACATCAAGCAAACATTACAATATATATATATATATATATATATATATATATATATATATATATATATATATATATATATATATACACACAATACCTCTCTAAACTTACACACAGAATACTCCTCTATCATAATGTATGCATTAAAAGTAACCATATTTGACCAAAATCATAAAGCTCCTTAACAAAAACCCGTATCTCCTCATAAAATATTTTTTAAAAATGAAGAAAAATTATGTTAATTGTTTTAGGTATTTTTTTGTTTGCCTTTTCTTTTTGAAATATTTTTTTCTTTTTGTATTTTATTTCTTTTAATCTTTTTTTTATCTGAAACTTACCCTTTCCCTTCAAAACTTCCTCCAGTAATGGAACATTCTTTTTCTTTTTTTTTTTTTTTTTTTTCGTCTGATAATATATTTAATTATTTATAAAATGACAAAGGGATGCAAGGATGTTATATTTCAGAAAATCCTTTAAAAAATGGCTGTTCTTTTTCCTCACTCATTCCTCGCCCACCCAACACTAAAGAATTATAAGAACTGATTTACAAGAAACTGCAATGGAAGAAAGTATTTTATTCAAGAGGTTTTGGGTAACATATTCAAAATTCTTGAGTATTTTATTCAATAAATATGAGTCTTTAATTCCAGGACTGAGATTATTTTCTTCAAGATACTCTTGACTATTTTGTATTACCTAACTCCTGAGAAAGTTTATTTTCAGTTCATGGTGTATATGTGTGTGTATGTGTTTGTGTGTGTGTGTTTGTGTGTGTGTGTATATGTGTGAGTATACACATATATGGTATATACATTATAGATATGTATATATGTGTGTATGTATGTATATTTGTCATATTATATATAATATATAAAGTATATACACATGTGTTATATATTAGATACAACATTATTGTAACAAATATATGATAGCATCTATATAACATATTTTCTATATATATTATACATATTCTATATATAAAATATATTGTGTGTGTATGTATATATGCATATATATATATATATATATATATATATATATATATATATATATATTATACGTGTTTGTGTGTGTGTGTGTGTTTAATTCTTAAATGACACAATTGAGTATATTTTCTCTCTGTAGCAGCAGCGAACGCTGAAAGATTGGAGTTACTTCCCCTGGAAACTTTCAACTACGAGCAATGATATCTCTGAAAGAGATGTGAAAAATATTGTTTTAAGAATTCTTATGATCAGTGACTAATGTAATTCTTGTTAAAGAATTCTGATATCAGTGACAAATGTAATTTGTTATCAAAGTAGAAGGGAAATGCCATATTCTTAATAAATATAATTTTTTTGTTATTTATTTTCTTCATGAGATTTTAAGAAACATTTTTTAAATATTTTTATTTCTTTTTTCATTGCCTGTCAGTCTTTGAAATACTTCAGGATAATTTGAAATTTAAGCATTTTGGGGGATTTTCTTTCTTTTTTTTTTAGTTTAGAAGCATCATAATTTCTTTAAACATTGAACTTCTTCATATTCATGCTGCTAGGAGAGATATAAAATTGTTGATTAGAATTTTTTAAAATATCAAATTATCTTAGTGAGTAATTTAGAGAACATAAAAATCTCAAATTCACAAGGTTTAGTGCACAACAACACACCTGAATAATTTTCTCTAGGTGTCAGCTTTCTCAATAGTATTTTCCTGTATAATATCCACTGTGTGTGTGTGTTTGTGTGTGTGTGTGTGTGTGTGTGTGTGTGTGTGTGTGTGTGTGTGCATGTGTTGTAAGGATAGACCAGGCTGAGGTTCTTGTTATTTCTTCAGGTGAGTTCTAATGAAGCACACCTATGATCAGGGACTCTGAGATAAATTTCACAAGCCTGAACAAGAGTGCTTTTGAGCTTTGGGGGAGCCAAAACAATCTTCTCAAAATTCAAGGTGGTTACAATTAATTCTCTGGGCCACAGGCTAATGTACCACCTGAATCGATATATTACCTGAATCTCTTTCTTAGGCCCAAAATTTTATCAAAGCTATCCTGTGATCATTTGGTAGACTTTTGTTGTTTTTTTGTGTTCTTTTTGTTTTATCAGGTAGTATCTAAACCACAATATCCAGACTGTCATTCTTTTTTAAGAAAGTAAAAAAATGTGACAATGTAGAGATTTGCTGCTATTTCTAGCACATCAGGTAACCGCTTACAGGTTCCCTCATTGGTTGAGGTTAGGACAACTGGCTTACAATTTAGTAGTGATGTTTCAAGAAGCAGAGAAATGATATGAAATGAAATTATGCATTATATATATATATATATATATATATATATATATATATATATATATATATATATATATATATATGAACATGTGATGACCCTTATGGGAAATTAATGCAAAGGAGATAATCATTTCCTAATAATATTTGGCAGGATTAGAAGTTTGAATTTGAAATTAAGGAATAAGGCAAAAAATGTGTTGAATACACATATTTATGTTTGTTTCTTTTTTTGTTATATATTTATATATAGCTTCACATCAGCTTTCTTCTTTTCAATTACCACAACAGTACATTTTTATTCCACTCGATTCAGCTGATAAAAATAAGACCCAATACTATTCGGTTGGTGAATTAGCAGAGGCATTAGAGTATTGAGTAGCATGCCTTGTAGTATTTATTCCATTTATCTATGTTCTGAATTATTTTTCATTTACAGATGTATATCAGCGAAGATGAACACGTTGGCAAAACAATTCGATAAATTGCAACATTCAAATAAGAAAAAAAAAAGCCTAGTGAAATTTTATTTTATCTGGTTTGAATTGATCCTATCTTGTCAATTATGCCACTCAGAAATCCGGGGTCCTAATGGTCGGTACATTGAAATGTACCAACAATATTATTGTTGGTGAAACACTTGCTAGGGTTAAAAAAATGAACAAGGGAGAGCACTTGCAGGTTAAAATAGCGACTTGAAATATTTGTTATCTACCTTGTTTCTCTGTATCGACTAACCAGATTATTAATCAAGAAGGTGGTTTGATTAATGTATTGACAGATGTTAGCGTGCTATAGTTTCACTATCTGAAGCTCTTTCATAGATCATTTGTTTTTATAAGTTCAAACGATTTTAAAATTAAAAGCGGATTGAGCAGATTTTGTTAACACGACAATTCCTCCAGCATTTTCTAAAACATTTATTCAATGGAGGAAGGGCAGTGTACAGGATTTTTTCTCAGGGCCTTCAAGATTAAAGGGCAGAAGGGATGAAGCTATGTTTACACCAGACAACTGAACTGCATACTCTCAACAGAGTCAATTCTATTAAGAACAACCAAGAGCCAGGTGAGTTTAAAATCAGGTGACAGATAAAATACAGCAAGAGTTAAGAACAGCTTAAATTAGGTTGGCTAATATTTTAGGGGTTGGAACTTGTTACATGGAAACTGTGCAGAAACTTGTTTTATATAAAAATGTGTGTGTGTGTGTGCTCTTACATCAAAAGATATAAGTATTAATGAGAAAACCAAAGAACCAGGAACCTTTTAAACAATGTCACCAGTAATATTTATTCTGTATTGAGAGACAAACACTCTCTTGTCATTCACATCATCCAAAATGCAGTAAATCTGAAGTTGTCCTATTGGAGAACTGTGACAAATGACATTATTGTTCAACAGTTATGATATAAATAAAATATGGGCCCACAGCTGTTTAGTATTTTGCTGAAAAGCCTGAGGGAACTACAGGGAGTATGGGTAGATGTTTTCAAGAAGAACCTTTATTTTCTGGTGTCTAAGATCTCCAATGAGCCTCTATCTAGGTAAGAAACATAAGTGAGGGCAGCAACATCAAACTCCCTCATTCAACAAAAACCAATCACATTAGAATGGACATTGAAAAGGTGATGAAAATGGCAGTACATAAGAATGGACAGAAAAGGTGATGAAAATGACAACATAGCCACAGCCATTTGGCTGGAGCATATAAAAGAATATAGGAATCTCTTCCAATTAAGAAGTAACAATGTGAATGAAGGTGCTCAATACACAAAGCCTTACTGGTACCAATTGGTCATTACAAGAAGAAACTACCAATATGAGAAGACAGATTTTTGATTAAGTAATCGTTGCTACCACTCAGTGTTGTTACAACTGTGCATTTTTTGTTCTGGTGAATCTACCATCACCAATTTCCATCCTACCATCACACTACATTATCATTGCTATACTATCATCACTTTATTATCACCATGACATTATCAACCTTTTACCGTACCATCTCCACTCGATTGTCACTACTATATCATTGCCATCAGCAAATATCATGAACAGCACTTTGTATTGGAGTAATCCCTTTTGAAAATGTTTCATATGTCGTGGCATATGACTTATATCTTTATTTCTTGTCTTTATGTTGATTTTTTTAATTAAAAATAGTGTAAAGGGGAATGCATCTTAATTAATGTGTAGAAGAAAGTTATATGAAAATGTGTAGATATGATCATATTTTAGTTAATGTATGCAGGAGAAGCAGATCAAATCATATAAAGGTGAGTGGCCTTTACTTAATGTATGAACGTAGGACAGATCAAATTGATACAAGAGAGTGGCTGTAAGTTAATGTATGCAGTAGAAATAGAATCAAATTGTATGGAAGCTATGTTTTTTAGTTATTTCATGCTGGTGAAATGAATTAAATTATGTAGAGGTGTATGTATGTTAGTTAATGTGCAGGACAGAGACACAGGTCAACTTAAGTAGAAAAGACTGGATGTTAGTTAATGTCTAGAAGTTAATGGTTTTTATTTAATGTATGCAGAAGAAGCAATCAAATTGTGTAAAGTCACGTGTTAATATATTCAAGGAGATCAGATAAAGATTTCCTTGCTTGAAATGAGTGGATGTCAATGTATTCTTTTTACAAATAAATCAAAGAGGGAGGTGCATGGCATGACCTTTTACAGGGCTTTTAAGAACTGATGAAAGGAAGAAAAGAAGTTATCTTCTGTTCAGAAACCTGCTTTTAACAGTGAACTCTGCTAAATTTACCCAAGCCCTAAGTGGTAGTGCTAAACTGGTGACAGATATTAAGCATCTTCCAAGAAGAGGAAACGACCCTCCAGTAGGCTTCCATACAGTTTTACATCTACCAAATTTCAGTTACAACGCATTGGTTAGTCCAAGACTGTGACAGAAGCCACTCACCTAATGTGTGTGCAGAATAATCAAACACTTGAGCATGTAATTGTGAAACAAACTTCTTATTCCTAGAGTCATGCTTACAAAACAATTAAGTGCTAGTTAATGTATGCAGGAGAGGCCACTCACATTGTGTAGAGGATTATGAGTGTATGTTAGTTAATGTATGCAGGAGAAACAGCTCAGGCAAATGCCTGAGCAATTAAAAATATCAGATAACATAGTCAGGAGAGGCATCTGCACTGAAATAGAAATTTGATACAAAATGAGTGATTCCTACTGGATGAAAATATGCCATATGCTATCGGTAAAAATTAAGTATCTGTTACTGAATAAAACTAAGAAAGAGATAAGAAAGAACAGTGGGGTCAGATTTCAGGAAACTGGTTTTCACAAAAAAGATAGCCCAAGATTTAGAAAAAATACCCTGTATTATAGATATATGTACACATTAGCAGAGGAAATCTGTATGTGATAAATATTGTTTTCTAGTTTATTATTCCCTCCATCCCACCATTCTTGAAAGCTCAAGAAGGAATTAGAATCATGAGATGCAGGCATGGATGTGTAGTTAAGATGCTTACTCCTGAACAATGTAGTCTTGGTTTTCATCCCACAGTGTGGTACCTTGGACATGTAACTTTTACTCTGTGTATGTGTGTGTTTTGTATATGCCCTTGTCTTGACAATATGTGATGATTGTTGTTGGCACTCCGTCGCTTACGACATCGAGGGTTCCAGTTGATCCGATCAACAGAAAAGCCTGCTCGTGAAACTAACGTGCAAGTGGCTGAGCACTCCACAGACACATGTACCCTTAACGTAGTTCTCAGGGATATTCAGCATGATACAGTGTGACAAGGCTGACCCTTTGAATTGCAGGCACAACAGAAACAGGATGTAAGAATGAGAGAAAGCTGTGTTGAAAGAGTACAGCAGGGTTCGCCACCATCCCCTGCCGGAGCCTCGTGGAGCTTTAAGTGTTTTCGCTCAATAAACACTCACAATGCCCGGTCTGAGAATTGTGATGATTGTAAACAAGCATGAAAAACAAGTCTGGCTATGGGAGATATCACTTTGCTTGGAAAGTTAATGGTTGGCAACAGGAAGGGCATCTGGACATAGAAAATCTGCATCATTGAATTCTGTCTGACCATGCAAGCATAGAAAACTGGACATCAAATGATGATGATGGTGATGATAATGATGAACACTACCCTTCCCTCCCTGGCTCAGTAGTAGAAAAAGTTTTTTAAAAAATACTAGAGTTGTTTTCTGTCCAAGAGGAGCTCAATCTCTCATCTATGTATCAAAATGGAATCATGGGTAAGAATTCACCCCATGCTTTTGTCTTTTAATGATCTTCTCAGATGAGAAATCTAGACTGAATGCCTACTAAATTGATGGATTCTATTAAAACTCAAAGACCAGCCAGATAGCAATGTTAACTGAAGGATTAACTAATAATAATGTTAACTGAAGGAGTGAGTCTACCAAGGCAAGCTCTGATCAAGCAGACTGATGATCAAAAAGCATTGAAAATATGACCAAATCTCTTTATCCATTTTTTTTATTCAGTGTGACTGTGTAGTTAAGAAGCCCACTTTCCTACCACATAGTTTCAGGTTCAGTTCCACCACATAGTACATTGTGCCAGTGTCTCCAGCTATAGCCCCGGGTTGATTAATGCCTTGAAAATGAATTTGATAAATAGAAACTGTGTGGAAGCCCATATTATATGTGTCTGTGTGTGTTTGAGCTTGTTATGCCAGCATTGCTTGACAACCAGTGTTGGTTTGTTTACGTTCCTGTGACTTAGCACTTCGGCAAAAAGGGAAAGAATAAGTACCAGATTTATACTGGGGTCAATTTGTTCAACTAAATACAAGGCAGTGTCTCAGCATGATTGCAATCCAATGACCAAAAAAAATAAAAAATAAAAAATTTCTTTATTTTTTTTTTTTTGAAGTGGCATAGTTAAGACATGACCATCATCAATGATATCACCAGCATCATCATCTTCATCATCATCTCCACTACCATCATCAGCAGCATCATCATCATTGTCATCATCACTACTACCACCTTTGCCACTGTCATCATCATTGTAATATTATCAATGTCATCATCATTGCCTTCATCTTCATCTTTGTACTCATCATCTTCACCATCATTTTCATCATCATCACTACCACCGAAAACTCTATGACACTAATATTTTTTAACGCTATCTTAATATCCCTAATCAATCATAATCATCATCATAGAAGATGATTGCAGCAGAAAACATTCTTTTTTAAACCTCACATAAACCCCACCATCAACCATTTGATGACAAAGATTATCTTCACATTAAGCTGTGAGATAAAAAGGACTGTATCATATTTATATAGTCAGAAGACATCCTAACATTTATGGGTTCCTGTTATCGAAACAGTTAAAAAATATTGTAATTTGTGAGGGTCATTCTTTGAATAAAACACACACACACACACACTGGTTGTATTCATGGACTACTTTTTTACTCTTTTACTTGTTTCAGTCATTTGACTGAGGCCATGCTGGAGCACCGCCTTTTGTCAAGCAAATCAACCCCAGGACTTATTCTTTGTAAGCCTAGTACTTATTCTATCGGTCTCTTTTGCCGAACCACTAAGTTACGGGGACGTAAGCACACTACCGTCAGTTGTCAAGCGATGTTGGGGGTGACAAACACAGACACAAACATATACACAAACATACATACATACATACATACATACATATATGCATATATATATATATATATATATATATATATATATATATATATATATATATATACACACATATATATACGACGGGCTTCTTTCAGTTTCCATCTACCAAATCCACTCACAAGGCTTTGGTCGGCCCGAGGCTATAGTAGTAGGAATGAACCCAGAACCATGTGGTTAGTATGCAAGCTACTTACCACACAGCCACTCCTGCGCCTAATTCATTATTTTTCTTTTGGAGTTAGAGAATTTTTCATCACACATCTTTGACCTCAAATGATTTTGATTTTGCAGCTGACTTTTCTATTTTATGTTTGCAATTTATATGTTGCCTAGTATGTGGTCTTTATTGTGTTAGTATGTGCTTGCATGTATGTGTGTGAGTGTAGTTTGTATTGCTGTGTTTGTGTGTGTGTGTGAGCTTTGTTTTCATTGTTCATGTAGGCTAATCTCAATATAAATTTATGTTTTCGTATAAATGATGCCTGGCAAGAAGGTCACAGATGTATGGCAAAAAATTATTTGATAAACCAAAAGAGATTAAATCAATAATGTATAAATTATTGATTAATTAACACTGACAATAAATAAGTGTAAGTGCTTTTATTTGCAGTATAACCCTTTGAAAGTACAAAAGTATCTGTTTCAGTATAGAATATCATGTTAAAAATCTTGTAAATCAAATACAAAAAAGAAATAATTTAAAAGAAAAATTAAGATGAAATTACTCTATTCTTTGCAGAGAAACAGTTTTTCCTCAGAAGTAGAGTATGGTTAGTTGAAATAAAATGACTATGTTACTGATATTTAATCAATAAAACACTTGAAGAGATGAAAGACAAAGTTGACTGAGACAAAATTTGCTGTTAAAGTATAGGATTAAAAATTGAAAAGGTTTTAGTCATACTCTTTATTCTTTTACTTGTTTCAGTCATTTGACTGTGGCCATGCTAGAGCACCGCTTTTAGGAGAGCAAATCTACCCAAGGACTTACTCTTTGTAAGCCTAGTACTTATTCTATTGGTCTCTTTTGCCAAATCGTTAAGTTACGGGGACATAAACAAACCAGCATCGGTTGTCAAGCAATGTTGGGGGGACAAACACAGACACACAAACACACACACATATATATATATATACACATATATACGACGGGCTTCTTTCAGTTTCCGTCTACCAAATCCACTCACAAGGCTTTGGTTGGCCCGAGGCTATAGCAGAAAACACTTGCCCAAAGTGTCACACAGTGGGACTGAACCCAGAACCATGTGGTTGGTAAGCAAGCTACTTACCACACAGCCACTCCTGCGCCTATAAGCCACGCTCTTAGTTATTTTTTTTTATTTATCAATTCTATCAATAATCTTATATACGGCCACTCTCAAATGGTGCTTTTACATCTAGCTGACGAGAACTAATCAAAATTACATTAACAAATGTAGTTTGGAGAGTTCAAAAACTAGGTCCTAGATTATTCACATCTAGCTTGTATATTTATCTAATGTTCTTCCTACAAATATCTTTGCCAGTATATATATATATATATATATATATATATATACAGATATACATTGGGTTGTCCGGAAAGTTCGTGCTGGTTTTTAAAGGAAAGAAAAAGGTCAATAAATACTTGCCGTTACATTTTTAATCAACCAAATATGAACCATTTTGTTGCACAATGCATTTCTATCTTTCCTTTAACTTGAAAATACCCTCTTACCAGAATTGAGGTGGTTTCATGGCAAATAACTCATAAAGATAACTACTATAAATCAACACAATCTTTCCGGACAACCCAATATATATATATATATATATATATATATATACGACGGGCTTCTTTCAGTTTCCATCTACCAAATCCACACTCAAAGCTTTGGTCAGCCTGGGGTTATAGTAGAAGACACTTATCCAAGATGCCACACAGGGAATTGAACCCAAGACCTCATGGTTGGGAAGCAAGCTTCTTAATCGCACAACCCAACCTATGCCTTTGGTTGTGCATGTGTGTATGTGCGTTTAAAAGTTATTTTCATCTATAAAAGTGATTGTATTCTTTTTTTTTCTTCCCACCTGTTTTAAAAAATTCCATCGGAATGCATCTCATTATTTTATATAAAATGGAGGTCAGTATAAAAATAGGTTTCACATAATGGAATTCCAGATTACATCAAGGTTTTCAGGAATGCAATTTTTTCTGTAATGTACAGGATGTCTGCACTTACATTAAATAATGCAAATGTTAACAAGAAATTTCATATAAATATTGAAAAGTTAATAATGGGTTGAATAGACGATGTTTATGCCAAATAGTTGGACAGATTCTCAGAGAATATTCTGTTGGATTGTCTTAAAAGAATGACTGGAGAATGGGGTGGGATTATAACTTTCCAAGGTCACCTTCTGAAGGTAACTTGTAAAGTGGATGCTCGCATACTTGATTTAGAATACCATTTAATTTTAATGATGATAACAATTATTATCTAAATTACAAATGTTGGTTAAAAAACACAAGGGACTTAACTCTGAAATTTAATTAATTAAAATTTATCCTATATTTAAATAATTTTTAGGAGCAGGAATGGCTGTGTGGTTAAGAAGCTCACTTCACCACCAATTAGTTTCAGGTTCAGTTCCATTGTACAGCATCTTGGGCAAGTATCTTTGACTATAGCCTTAGGTTGACCATTGTTTTGTGAGTGAATTTAGGAATTGGAAATTGCAATGAAGCCCATTGTATAATATAATACACATATATATTCTTTTATTCTTTTACTTGTTTCCGTCATTTGATTGTGGCTATGCTGGAGCACTGCCATAAAGGGTTTTTAGTCGAAGAATTCGACCCCAGGACTTATTCTTTGTAAGCCTAATACTTATTCTACCAGTCACTTTTGCTGAACTACTAAGTTACAGGGACATAAATACACCAGCATCGGTTGTCAACCAATGGCAGGGGGCAAAGACAGACAGACACACAAACACATGCATAAATATATGTGAAACCTATTTTTGTATTGTCTTCCATTTTAAATAAAATAATGAGATGCATTCTGCTGGAATATTTTTAAAGCAGGGGGAAAAAAGAGTACAATCACTTTTATAGATGAAAATATCTTATAAACACACACACACACACACACAACCAAAGGAGTCGGTATGTGGTAAGTGGCTTGCTTACCAACCCCATGGTTCCAGGTTCAGTCCCACTGTGTGGCACCTTGGGTAAGTGTCTTCCACTATAGCCTCAGGCCGACCAAAACCTTGTGAGTAGATTTGGTAGATGGAAACTGAAAGAAGCCTGTCGTATATATATATATATATATATATATATATATATATATATACATATATATATTTGTATGTATGTATATATGTGTGTGTATATCTTTGTGTGTCTGTGTTTGTCCCCCCAACATCACTTGACAACCAATAGAATAAGTAATAGGCTTACAAAGAATAAATTCTGGCGTCGATTTCCTCAACTAAAGGCAGTGCTCCAGCATGACCACAATCAAATGACTGAAACAAGTAAATAATAAAAGAATATATATATATACTATGGGCGTCTTTCAGTTTCTGTCTACCAAATCTACTCAAAAGGCTTTGGTCAGCCTGAGGCTATAGTAGAAAACATTTGCCCAAGGTGCCATGAAGTGGGACTTAACCCAGAACCATGTGGTTGGTAAGCAAGCTTCTTACCACACAACCACGATCACACCTATGGACTTTTATATATATAAAAGTCTTGGCAGTCATGCACTTTCAAAAATTCCATTTGTTCTGATATATACCTTCAACAGCCTCTGAATCACCACTGGCAACTTCACTGATCATTTTAATGTCGAACAATTTAAGGCTCCTGTTAAACCTTTCAAACTAGACATTATTAGTTAGAAAACATTTTGTATCAGAAATTGTACTTCTTCCAACAAATCATCATAACAATGTGTTTTTCAGCATGTCTGATCATCCCTACACAATCAGGAGCCACACCATATTAAGTAGCACTTCAAATCTATGAAAAAACAATATCCAGCCATTTAACAGAGTAGCTGCTTCAGCTGTTGGTCAAAGTTTATCTTTATTGTCAAAATGTGGAAATTGCAAGCTTTACTGATTTTGCCCAAAATCCAACTTTCATAAGACATCAAGTTTAACATCCTACATCCTTTATAATTCCTTTTACCCTACTGCCTTCATTTCTATTTGCAAGTCTCTTTTCGGTCATCTCAAATAAGGATAATGCACTGTACTGTACATAGTAGTAGTTAAATCCAGCAGTGGTTACTATAGAGAACGAATCCTCACCAAATAATAAAACAGCAGAATCTGAGAAAAGTGACGATATTCTGTGTAAGCAAAAATAATCGTTTTATTATTTCAGAAGCAAGAGTGTAAATGAGAAGATGAAAAGGTTGAAGTATTGATCTTGAACGGTGGGAGCTGTACAATGTGGAGAGAATTACTGTGTTATAAAAGTTAGTAATAAGACTCAGACCAGTTGAATTTATGCATCACAAATAATGTGAAGGAGAAAGGAGTGGTGAGTAACTACTGGTAAAATTGTCGCAAACAACAAGAAACAAGATATGGAATGGATATGCATGCAAACAGATGTTAAGAGCCAGAAAAACTTTAAGAAAATGCTAGTCAGAGAAAGCATAAATAAATTTAAATAATTGAATAGTAGGATTATAAGCAACAAAAGTGTACAAACAATATAGGCAAGAAATGAGAAGAGAGCAAGGTTTATAAAAGTGTTACACAGAGAATATAATTTCTCAAAATAGCACTTTTTATACCTGTAAACATATTGTTGATTTTCCTTTTAAACTGTTAAAAAATCTAAATTTCCCTGAGATTTGAATTTTAGACCATATCCTGAAATTAGTGGTAATAACTTACAAATTTTATAAGAGCAGAATTCCATAATCAGAGAATCTGTGGTGCAAGAGTTACCTGTATATTAATTGAATTTATATGAATTGAATTTAGTCATTAAACCTTTCAGTAACTTTTTAAATGAACACCTAACAACTTCAATGTTATTTGGAAAAACATGAAAGACCCATAACATATTTATGCCCCTCCTCATCTACACACACACACACACACACACACTAGGGAACCAATACTTAGTGTGTTTCCTGTGTTACAACAATAAATCAGCTGCTTAATTTTATTAAGGGACTGTGGCCATTTGATTTTCTATACCACACTTACACACTTAAGACAAGTTTGAACACTTTATTACAGCTTTTCCTATTCTTGTAGAACTAAAGATAGTAATAGGCTAAATGGTATACTGTTAGACTAAATGGTACAGTACTAGATTAAATTGTACAGTGGAAGATCTGGTACAGTGGCAGATAAAATGATACGAGAGATTTACTAGTATAGTGACAGACTAAACATTACTGAAACAGGTTAAATAGTGCAGTACCAGACAAAAAAAGGTATAGTGATAGAGTAAATACTATAGTAACAGGATATACAGTACACTGGCAGAAAGTATCAATCTAAATGGCATAGAGGCCACTTAAATGGTACAGTACCATACGAAATAGTACAGTACCATACTAAATACTAAAGTAGCAGATTAAATGGCACAATACTTGACTAAATGCTACAACAACAAACTAAATGGTATTGTGATAGATCAAATGATACAGTAGAAGATTATATGTTGCAATAGTGATTAAATTGTACAGTAGCAAACTAAATGGTACAGTAGCAGACCAAATAGCACAGTGGCAGGCTGAATGGCACAATACTAAATGGTATGGTACAAAATTAGATAGTACAGTGGTACATCAAATGACACAGATGAAGGCCAAATAGAACAGAACTAAACTAAATGAAACTGTAGCAGGCTAAATGGTACAGTGGCATGCTAGCTGGTATGATACCAGATTCAATGGAACAGTGGAAGCCCCAAATCCTATGGTATGAAACAAAATGTTATGAATTCAAACTAAATGATACAATATCAGTCTAAATGGCATTGTATCAGTCTAGGTGGTACAGCACCAGAATAAGGTTTCAGTATATTTTTACATATTATCACAATGATAAAGTTTTTTGCTGACAATTTATTTTATTAATGCCTACTACCTACCCTGTGCGTTAACTCACAGCAGGTGCCTGATATAAATGAAATGTTAAAATATCTAATAGCATGTTAAACATATGATATTTCATATCATATAATAAAAACACAAGCAAAGAAAAAAAAAACGAAAAAAGCATAAAGCTTAAAATTACTTAGTAAATGTATTTTAATCTTTTCAAGATTTAAATTATAATCTTAATTAATTTCATAAAACTATATCAATGTAATCCTGGGAGTTGAATGGTGTTTTACATCAATTTATTTCTTCAGCATCAGCAACAGCAAAATATTTATTTTTTTAGCCTCTTTTGTCAGTGTCAGCATCGTTATGTACATTTTTTCTCTCTTCTAATTCTGTTGCTGAACTATTAACAATCTATGATGAGATTAAAAGCAAAATCCTATGAAAGACTTTTAAACTATAAATAATTTTCTCTTTATAAGAACTGTCAGGCTTCATAAAATATTTAATTTAGTGTGATTCATTTGCCTCAGGTTATGCATGCTGACAATTTCAAATGATGATGAAATGGCACTATACATTGCTACCAATGACTTGAAACTTTAAGATCTTTATAGTGGATAAGAAAAAACGAAATATGAAATGTGTATATCTAGTGTATTTTGTTCTTTACTCTTTGATTTAAAATTCAAACTTCCAATCTCACCATAACTTAATCTAGAAGGGATTGTCACCCCTATGATAGCTGACCACAAGGGCACACCATGTGAATTATTTTATCAGCATCAGCAGCGTCCTTATTAAGGGCAACAGTAACTCTTGAATTACATTCAGTAGTAACAGCAGCATTTAAATTAAAATTTTCAAAAGTCATTGCCTTCTCTCTTCAGCCTCAGAAACTGTTTTACATTTGGACTGCTTCTGACTTCACACATGCTTCAAACATGACTCACATTGGAATACAATTCACATATCTGAACTTGAACATTGCCTACCTCTAATTGATGTTTGCAATGAGAAATAACTCCATGAATGATTCCAAAAGGCTAAGTAACTGACCACTTATTTTACAGAAAGTAAATAACACTGAGAATAATGAAAGAAAAATAAATTCAAGGTCAGGGGTGGGGGAGGCTCTTTTATTAGTCTTGCTATCAGAAATGGAGTGAACCAGAGATTGGCTCATTAAAAACCTATAACTAATTGGTCGTGAGCAGTGATACAAAATAAATAAAGAAAGAAAAAATAAGCAAGTGTCATTATTGAGAAGATGAACTGGCAGACGTTTTGTAGTGTATTAGTAGTAATGTATCAGTTGCGTGGACATCTGGTAAATGATATATGGTTTAGGGTGGCAAGCTGGTAGAATTGCTACTGCACTGGACAATATGTTTAGCAGCATTTCAGTCATCTTTATGTTCTGAGTTCAAATTCTGCCAAAGTTAACTTTACTTTTCATCCTTTCAGAGTCATTAAAATAAGGACCAGTTGATCACTAGAATGAATGTAATGAACCTACGTATCCCCCACCCCCGAAATTGCTGGCATTGTGCCAAAATTTGAAAACTGATGTGTGGTTTGAATCCTGTGAGTGACCTGTAACTTTTGTCTTTCTCAAATTGCTACTTGTGTCAAATATCACTTTATGCTGAAACCCTTAGCGGTTAACTTGTTCATAAAGGTATAATTTTTAAAAAATGGAAAATTTTTTAAAATACCGTTTACTTCTTCTTTTAAGAGAAGGTAAACTGTGATTTATATAATACTAATAATTCTTTCTACTATAAGCATAAGGCCTGAAATTTTGGGATAGGGAGCTAGTTGATTACATTGACCCCAGAACTAAACTGGAACTTATTTTATCGACAGTGAAAGGATGAAAAGTAAAGTCAAGCTTAGCGGACTTTGAACTCAGAACACAGAGATGGACAATATGCATCAAAGTATGTTGTCTGGTACAGTAACAATTTTGTTTAAATATCAGTTTAGTTGAATAAGCTAAGTAGATGTCACAAATTCACTTTAAAAATGTAATAAATTGTAAACATATTCTGCGGGGAAAAACAATGCAAGCTTGTTTATTATGAGTGAGAATTGCCGTTTCAAGAATTCCTCGATTTGGTATTCTGGAATTTATAAATGTTAAAACTTCGAGTTATAATACTTTGTTATGACGTCACGATAAATGACATAAACGTCATCACAAGTAGCGTACGAGTTTGCAAGTTCGATAACTCTAAAAGGAATATAATAGAGTTTATTTATGTAAAATTAATTTTAATAGTTTCCTCGTCGTTTATGATTGTTTACAGATTTTGGAGGAAGGTGCTTCGTTGAATGTTTGCTTTCTCACGGGAATTAGTAGCTCAATAAAACGAAAGAAAGTTTTGTATACGAGTTCCCAAATGGATCTAGAGACGAAATGGCGAAGTTTATGGAAACCGGATTTGAAATGTTGTCCATGGCGTGTCCTACAAGCCGATGAGTATGTCTATTTGATCAAAACTCGCTTTGGAGAGAATTGTTACGAATGCATGATTACAGACCTCACTAATTACTGGTGCGAATCATTAACAGAAAGCGAATGTTGCCAACGTTTACAGGTAAAGTTATTCTACGGATATTTACTTATTCTCTTGTTTGTTTATGTTTATATATTGCCAAGTAACAACGTTGTAATACTCATATAGATGTGTAAAGACTGAATCGTCGACATTTGTTATATATATATATATAACAGTATTAATGGAATAGGAGATGCAATATGTAATAGACATGTGGGTCGAAACGTGTTGTACCCAATGAAGTCTTATTACAAATTTCATCTCCTACTTTATTAATACTGTTACCCCAACCGCCACTACGAAGTTCCTGCAATAAATTTAAGTATGAAACTGCCGGTGCTTTACTCATCATCTGTTGATGCATTTTGTATAATTTCTCCATTATATATATATATATATATATATATATATATATATATATATATTTATTTATATTTATATACACACACATAATTAAGGGATCAGCAAAAGTTGCTTCACCACATACCGAAATTTATAAATAGCAGTTAAATACTAATTCTTCTGGCACTAATAGCGTGATAGTGCCATTCTTCTACTTCAATATGTCTCCATACCGAACTACTTGGTAAAATTATCAATTATTAATTTATTAATAATTCTTTACCCTATATATATATATATATATATATATATATATATATATATATCGTCTGCAAGTAGTTCTACCGTATTTTATCACGCCCCCTTCAGCAGGAAATTACTTAATCACCAAACTTATTCTACATTTATACTGATTTTTTTTTTTAACATTGACACAAGGAATAACACGGAGTTAACGGCCAGAATGCGATTTTTTTTCTAAGATATAGGGTCACCGGGCCAATTGAAAGTTTCCAAATTTTGGGAGAAGTGTTCCTCGTGAGATAAAACTAACGGACATCACATTTCAGTAATGGCTATCATTATATTATTCAATCGTCGTTTCAGAGTTTATTTCGAATAGTAATGAATATTTTGTGCATTGACAGAATCATCAGTGTCGAACAAAATACGTAGCAGTATTTAGTTATTGCCCTTTGCGATCTAAGTTCAAACCTTGCCTGTTCTGAATACAAGTTTGCCTTTCATCCTTCCAGGATCGATAAAATAAGTATAAGTACTGGGATCGATATATGAATTGGTTTCAAATTCTGGTACAAGGCCAGCAATTTGGGGAAAGGATGTAAACCGATTACACCCCCCCCCCCCGGTGCTCAGCTGGTGCTTATGTTATTAACTCCTGAAAGGGATGGAAAGCAAAGTCGTCCTTGCTGGAATTTGAACTCGGAGCATAAAGACGGACGAAATGCCGCTAACCATTTTGCCTGACTTGCTAATGACTCTACTAGCTCGCGACCTTAAGGGTCAGTATATATATATATATATATATATATATATATATATATATATACTACAAATAATAAATGAGTATATGCATATATACGTACATGTATGTGCATACCTACATCTACCTGTATATATAGATGCATATCTGGGTACAAGACATTGCAAACAAAATGTAGACAAAAAAATAATAACCAGAGTACAGAAAACACACAGGCCACATAAAGAACATTTTCCTTCATCAGCTGCCACCATTCTAACACTGGCGTTTCAAAGAGTTAGGGCAGGACACATCGTTAAAATGGCTCTTCCCACGGACCACAAATTAAATTTGTACCATGGAGGAATGTAGTGGCGGACAGAAAACAAGACAGGAAATCAAACGGAAAAGGCTATAAGACCAGACGTGATATATATATATGCAATCCTTTAATAATGGTACACAACTTCATTCACCCATAAACCTCCCCTCATGACATAGATAAAGAGGCTAAGCTGAAAAAGAGGGTGAATGACGTCATCTCCTTACAATGACACTCTGTAGACCAATATCGAAGGAATGCCATACATATTCTTATATAGCATCATAAAAGTGAACAGAATTCTAATAGAAGACTAAAATGAGTAACTTGTTTGGTATACTCAGCACAACAACACATGTCCAGTAGCACCCTCTAGACTTATAATACATTTGGAACCTTTTGCTTTGTTTCTACAGTAACATATTATTTAAGAGATTTGGCTGCCATGTTTAGCTAGTCAAGTGACTATGTAGAGCCACAGTCACAAATTTATCAGGAACAAGTATTCGATTACTCCTTTAGTTGATAATATTGATCCCCAGCATTTTGGTACTTTATCAACACCATAAGAATGACTAGCAAAGTGGTCCTTAAAGATAGATAGCTAGATTGGATATGAATACTACTAAGTACTTCTGTTTAATTTACTGGTTGTTCTTCATATACAGGGTGAGTCAAAAGTAGCACCTGGTCTCTGAGAAGCCATGCCTTTCTTTGTTGCTCTGCAGGTTATTACTGACAGTTTTTTGAAAGTTACTAAATCTGGATCATGTTGTTAATACTCTTTGATATCCCAACCTGTGAAACAAGAATTAAGAGTCAAAATTATCTCCCAGTTGGGAAGTCGTACATATCAAACCTAAAACAGGAATTGAGCACTACTTTTGACTCACCCCATGTATGTAGATATATCATCATCATCATTGTTTAACGTCCGCTTTCCATGCTAGCATGGGTTGGACGATTTGACTGGTGAACCAGATGGCTACACCAGACTCCAATCTGATTTGGCAGAGTTTCTACAGCTGGGTGCTCTTCCTAACGCCAACCATTCCGAGAGTGTAGTGGGTGCTTTTATGTGCCACCGACACGAAGGCCAGTCAGGAGGTACTGGCAACGGCCACGCTCGAAATGGTGTATTTTACGTGCCACCTGCACAGGAGCCAGTCCAACGGTACTGGCAACGAACTCGCTCGAATGTCTTTTCACGTGCCACTACCCTTTCTCCATCCACAACCACCATTTCTGCCTCAGAGCTGCAAATGTTTTCTTTGGTTTATTACTGTAATAACAGGTTGCTGATCCTTAGCTGAATCCTCTTTTGGGACTAGCTAGCATCTTTGTTGGAGATAGCTGATTCAGAGAGAGAAAGGGAAAGAGGAATCAATCTTAGTACTCAATTGATACTTTATTTTATCGACCCTCAAGTGTGGGGTGGTGATAAAGTTGACTTCAGTGGATTGTGAACTCAGAAAGTAAAGAGCAGAGAATTTACACACAAAGTATTGGTCAACACAAGGTTACAGTAGAAGACTGTGTTGTATGGTGAGAGCAAACTGAGAAATACATGGTTGTAATGCAAACTTCTTAGCCTCACAGCCATTTTTGTAGTAAATCCAATAATCCCCAGTCAGTTGATATTTAATCTCCCAAACTTACAGGGATAAAAGATAGTCAACCCTAGTGGAATGTGATTTCAGAGCTTAAAGTACTAATGCACTCTACTAATTCTGTAATCCCTGCCCTTTGACCATCATTATCATCATTTAACATCCATTTTCCATGCTGGCATCGGTTGGATGGTTTGACTGGAGAAGCTGGCAAGCCGAAGGCTTGCACCAGTCCCCCATTATCTGTTTTGGTATGATCTCTATTGCTGGATGCCCTTCCTAATGCCAACCATTTTACAGAGTGTGCTGAGTGCTTTTTACATGGCGCCATCACAGGTGTTTTTACATGGAACCAGTGTGTGTTTTTTACATGGCACCAGCACAGGTAAAAAAAGACTCAATATAAAATGTGTCAGTCACTGTCTGCATTAGAATAACCTGTTACTGCTGCTAGTTAAACGTGTGAAAAAATAATATAAATACACTGAAGATCAGCTGCAACAGTGACTAGATCTCTTGACCCACACTGTGTGCTTTATAAGCAACTTGCCGACACTCTCACACTGTACCTTGTATCTACAAAAACTACAATGGTGGGTGCAGTATATTTCTACATATAAATGGAGTATATTCTACACTCTCGGAGTGGTTGGTGTTAAGAAGGGCATCCAGCTGTAGAAACTCTGCCAAATCAGATTGGAGCCTCATGTAGCCACTTGGTCCACCAGTCCTCAGTCAAATCGTCCAACCCATGCTAGCATGGAAAGCAGACGTTAAACGACGATGATGACGATGATGATGATGATGATGATTCTCCTGCATGTTATTGTTGTTTAGCCTATTCTGTCATGGCCATCACATTCATTTAATGTATGTCTAGGAATACATTTCTCACTGTGTTGTACCCTTATTTATGATGGCAGTAGCTGCTGCTCTTAGCAGGTTGAGCAACCATATAAAAGTTGGTTTGTGTGTGTCTCTTGCATGTTATATCTTTAGGCTCCTGCTCATAAATCTGTCAATTGTTTATATGCTGTTGAAGTCACTGCTGGATGAAGCTACACAGTAACTAGATCACAGATTAAACATGACTGTTTGGTTAAGTTTATTTTACATCCACGGGGTGTGGATTCAATTCCACTGTATGACACTTATTATGGCCTTGGGGTGACAAATTCATTGTGAGTGGAACAGAATAGATGGAAACTGTATGGTAGCTCATCAGAGGGATTGTTTCTTTTCATGGGTGGTAAACTTCATCTATCATTCAGTTTAACATCACCATTTGGCCCCTGATTGCCTTTAGTGGAGTCTACTCTGTTACAAGTATTCAAGCTAGCTTTCTGCTCTGTGCATAACTTCCTGCCACCATTCAGAGAGCTTGAAAAATGGTCACAGTCACTGCTGTAGGTATGGGCATGTGGTTAAAAAGTTTGCCAAGCAACCATATAGTTTTGGGTTCAGTCCCATTGCATTCTACTTTGGATAATCACTGGGCTGATTGTGAATTTGATGGATGGAAACTGCAGGAAGCTTTGTGTGTGTGTGTATAGAATATCCAATTACCTTTACAATTTCAAAAGTTCAGAGAAATAAGAAAAGTAAGGATAACTTAGAGTTTATTGGAAAACACAGGCACACAAAACAACTTTTATTAGAAAAATCAGAATACTTCCACATAGGCTCCAGTGGTTGTATGCAACATAGCTTGATGATAAATTGTGGAAGTTGTAAACACAATTTATGGACACCCTATATACATACATACATATGTGTGTGTGTGTGCATTGTTAATATTGTTCATATTCCATTCTTGTTGCCACTCAAGTGAAATGATGATGTTGACATTATGACCTATTGTTCTGCTCTTTAAAAGACTGCTAATAAAAAAAAAAACCTTTTATTTGAAAAACAGAGGAGGACTGGTGACAAGAAGTGCATTAGGCTATAATATCTTGCCTCTAATAACTCCCCATCTAATCCATGGGGGGGGGGGAGAATGCTAAATGAATAACTGAATGAACAAATACTTATAGATCAATGGAAGTAAATATCCATCACATCATAAATCAGCATTTGGATGACACACTTCATGATAACTCTGGTTCCATAGAAGAAAAGTGGAGAAAGCAATGGTAGGCTACCCAAAAGAAGTACTGCAGTCATTCAGTATAAAAAAATAAAAGCAGAAAGAATTATCTTCACAGTTGGCTATTTCTTTATATGTGTAATTGTGAAGAGCTGCAGTATCCATAGTTTCTGCTTTTTTTCTTTATTGACTGAGAAATTTAGATGACTGTTGTAAGAAAAGGATTCCATAGAGATTCAAATTGAGCTTATTAACCATGTATTCTTAGTATATTTCATTCTATCGCAGGCCTCCAAACAACCATAATGGTGAAACGTACCTAGGAACTTTAATATAAATTCATGCTTCACTCTGATTTATTGATGTAGTTATAATTTTATCTCAGTTTTATTTATTATGAAATGATACTATATTTTCTAATTTATTTTACTTTGTTTTAGGAACTTAATCCCAATCTAGAAGCTCCAATTTCTAAAATTCTTGAGCATATTAAACTGAATATAGATAAAAATCCGTCTGACAATTTGAGAATTTCCAAAGATGACAAAGGAACTATGCATATATGGATTAATTCCAAACTTTCTAGGTTCCCTTTCACTTGGCAATTGATTGGAGAACCAGCACATGAAGAAATGGTAATTTTTATCAATTTTCTTTGTTACAGTTATTTATTTATTTATTTTTCTTGGATGAGTTAATAAAGAATTCATTTATCAGAAATGCAGACTTTCTAGTGTGTATTTTAGTCTAAGTCAGCTTCTAAGCCTTTTTATATATTTGTGATGAAAAATATTCTGAAAGTAAATAAAATAATTTTGCTTCTAAATTTTTCAACTATTTTGTTATTTTAGTTTTCTTTCTATTTTTCCCTTGTCATCAGGTCTCTGAGAACATGACTATTCCACTTTTAATGATGGTGTCCGAGTTGAATCGTCGCCAGAGAGAACTTATTCATATTATTTCCAAAAAGGATTTAGAAATTGAGGATTACAGAGCCCAGTCTGTTAAACTTAATCAAAGTAAATCATTTTAAATATTTTTTTGTCATTTTAACTGCTATATCTTAGACCAAACTGAGAAAGCAAGGAACCACAAGCTCCTTCAACCTGTCAGTCATTAATTTAATGCTTCTCAAACTTGCAAGAATAATTGCATGTTGTAAACTTTGATATTAATTCATAGTTTATTTGTAATTAAATAAGTTTCTTGTCAGAACCTGTGATAAAATACTTAAGATTAGATTAGTGCTGCAACATGGTTTAGCAATCATTATCTCGTCCTATGCCCCTCAGCTGGGGCTACCTGATGAACAGAAAGACCGATTTTATGACACCCTCTTGCAGATTACCTCGACGACGAATGACAGAGACCTTCTCTTTGTAGCTGGTGACTTCAATGGGCATGTTGGACAACATGCAGGAGTCTTCCATGGCATACATGGAGGCTATGGTTTTGGTTCCCGCAATGAGGAGGGAACCAGGCTGCTGGATTCTGTGATGCAAATGACCTTATGGTCTGCAATACTAACTTCAGGAAACCTGCCAGTCACCTACCGATCTAGTAGATACACTAGTCAAATTGGTTACATCCTCACCAGGAAACGGTAAAAATGGCTACTTATAAATGCCAAAACCTTCTTAGGTGAAGAATGCACCCCACAACATGGATTAGTAGTTAGCGACTTCAGGATCGGGGCTAAATGGATACCCAGAAGATGACCAGCATGGAGAAGAAGGGTCTGGAAGCTTAAGGATCCTGCAAATGGACAGAGATTTAGAAACGTGTTATTCAAAGCTTTTGACAAAATAGAGGGGGATATAGCATCACATGATGTGGAAGATAACTGGAGGTTTGTATGGGACAACCTGTTGAGGGCTACTGACCAGATCTGTGGATGGTGCAAAGTCCCATCTCAACCCAAGGTAACATGGTGGTGGAACAATGTAATTGACAGGGCCATTAGGGAAAAGAAGCAGGCTTGGAAAGACTGGAAGAATGGTGGTAGCAGGGAATTGTATCAGATTGCCAGAAGGGAAGCTAGGAGACAGGTTTACTTAGCCAGAAAAAAATTTGCCAATGTTATGGGTCATGAGGACCAAAGACTTGAGGTGGCTCGTGTTGCAAGACAGTGTGTGAGAGAGAATCGTGATGTCATAAGAGAGAAATGTGTCTGCATGAATGATGGCTCACTTGCATTCAATGAGGCTGCAAGGAGAGAGACTTGGAGACATCACTATGAAAGGTTGCTAAATGAAGAGAATGAATGGGAGAAAGAAAGTCTACCGAATGTCGACCCAACCAAGAGACCAGCTATCCGAATTGACAGTACCTTGGTAGATAAAGCAATTAAGGGTATGAAGACAGGGAAAGCCCCCGGCCCACCAGGAATCACCGCAGAAATGCTTAAAATATCTGGTGGTGTCGGCTATAGTCTAGTCACCTGTATAGTCAATCAGGTGATACATGAAGAAATCATACCCAATGACTGGTGTAGCAGCACCATAGTCAACTGCTACAAAGGTTAAGGTGATGCATTAGATACGAATAATTACAGAGATATCAAATTGTTGGATCGAAAGTCATGGAGAGGGTCATAGCCCACATACATATACATGAAAATTTGTAAATATATAAAAATTCATACACATATAAAAATTTACAAACGTATAAAAATTTATAAATGTAAATATATAAATATATGGATTGAATGAATATATACATCAGCCTTTGAATTTGTTTTCTCCCCTCCTTAATTTTATATTCCTGAAGCTCTATCCGAGCGCTACTCAGTTGAGCTGTATGAAGTGGATATCTATATCCTATATCACTTATTTCTTCCCAGTCAGCAGAAGCTATGATAGACCGTTGACCAACACCATTCAATTTTTTTTCTCCGTGTTTTTCTCCTTGTTTTCTCCGTATTCTTTCTGTTGAAGAGCGTAGCTCGAAACGTTAAAGACTTTCCGTATTCCCGAGCGTCATACTAATACATCCTTTTGTTGTTTACACCACCTGTCCTCGTCTGTTGTTGTTTTTTTCGTACATTCTCCCATATATATATATATATATATATATATATATATATATATATATATATATATATATCTGTATGTATATATATATATATATCTGTATGTATATATATATATATATATATCTGTATGTATATATATATATATATCTGTATGTATATATATATATATATCTGTATATATATATATATATATACATAGGCAAAAGATGTACACATCAACAAGAAGCAGTTTTTAAATTGTTCTTTTTGAACAGAGTTCCTGTTATAGATTGATACATTGACAAACTGTGTTCTGTTATTCTTCACTATTTGGGTAAAAATTAAATCTTCTAATATTAATATTTTTATATCATCATTTCAGAGCAATTAGCAACTGTCTACTTTGATGAAACATCCTTTGGAAACAATATGGTGCTATCAAAGGTGAGTGGATTGTTATTTTAACCCAAGGAGTCCTGATCAAGCTAACCCTATGATCAGAAACATTCCAGTTGTTACAACCCTGTCTTTTTTGCCAGGACATAGAGTTTCTTACTTAAGCCCTTCATTCCCAATTTGAATATAGCCCATAGAAGACAACTTTTCTCCACTTTTCTTGACCCTGGACTATCTCTTCTGTTTCCTACAAGGCTATCCATAAAGAAGAGCTGGATATGCAACTGATCACTGACTTTCCCTATGGAAATGTTCATCTCAGAAGTAACTCTCCAATGACAAACCTATACATTGTGGCCAACTACCCCATCTGCTATGTGTGTACCAGGTTCAGTCATGAATATCACATAGCCAATGCTACTTGGCTGTAATGCAACAGAATCAAGAAACATCTCTAGATGGACATCATTGTTCATGAAACACTTTGATAAATTTAGGAACATAAATAAAGATAGGGCAGTCACTGTCAAAGCTACAGGCAGTATAGTTGGTAACCTACAGATTAAAGAAGCCATTCAGATCAAAAGACATAAATCAACCTTCCACAACTGGTTGAAATTGAATGAGCTGCAGTGGCTACTATAGCCACTTCTTTCAGTCACTGTATCTGACAATACCTGGTCCAATTCCTTGTATTCATCACAGTCCATGGAACTTAATCCACAGCCGAAAATTCTTCATCTCTGCATATGAGATCTTTTGGTTATAGTTATGCAGAACTCATATGCTAACCAAACAGTCATGTTTCCTTCCAGTTGCTTTAATACCATTGGAAAGGATCATTTTACATGTAATATCAAGTCTTATTAAATATTTCCAAGGTAACAGTACTTATGTTTGTTATTGTTGTTATTGATGTTTAATGTTCCAACTGCATTGCCTCATTTTTTTTGTCTTTGATTAATTGATGAAGCTTAATTATTTTGTTTTATTGTTATTTCTTTCTTTCTTTTTTCTTTGAAAAATGCAGGAATTTGAAGATAATGTGAAACTGTTGGGGACAACTGCTTTTGAAAGTTATGGTCAGGATCTTTATCGGCAAATTATGACAAAATACACATGGTTGCACAAATGTAGCAAAGCAGATCCAGGTAGTTGTCCTAATTCTTTTGTAAAATTTTGTCATTGTCACCTGTTATTGTTGTCATCATCATCATCATCATCACCACCACCATAGTCAACAATCTGTTTTTCAGGTTTACAGTGGTCCCTTTTGTGAGTTTTGTCTTGGCATATCCTTTCTGTATTTATCATTGTATTATGTTCCAAGAGCATAATACAGTTAAGAATCTTCTGAATCAAAAAGTTTTGCTTTTGATTTTGCTGCAAAGTTCCTTGAACAAGTGTCTTTTATTTCATGGCCTTGAGTCAGCCTGAATCTTGTGAATGATATTAAATAATCAGCCAGTCAAATCATATAATGTGTCACTGATTCTGCTTTGGTATTATGTCAATGGTACCACTGTCTGAAATACTTTGCCATTTGCATTATAATCAATGAATAAACAGTTCCATTGATCCAATGACAGGAATACATGCCACTAAAATAGAGAAATGTGTCTGTTTTATAAAAGGTGGTTTACTCAGCCTAAAAGAATTACCATTCTCATCATTATTTATTTTCCCTTGCTGCCATCATTTACTTGCGTTTCTCCATTATTATTTTACTGTTTACACAATTCTTATAACTTTGTTCATTATAGTTTCATAAATATCATAAAACTTCATATCATAAACCAAAGTTGTTGTTTTGTTTTTTTCTGTTAATTCCCATAAAATCTTGTGTATAAAACTATACCAAGACAGATCTTTCCTCCTCTATATCAAAATCACATCTACATCTGACTGAAATTCAGATGGTTTCTTTTAGGCCCATATTGACAATATGGACAAGATTTTTTTGTCACTCGTTAGCCCTATGTGTTTCACTATCTCACAGTCTTGGCTCTCTGCAATGGATATGTTAATACTAACTGAACCCTTTTGTGACTATATTTTTTAAGAATTACACAGATTATGTGTTCCAATTAATTTTTTAAATAATCAAGAAATTGATGGGAATTTAGTAAAATAATTTTTTCACTATTATGGTGGTGTTTGGAACATAAAAGAGGTTTTTATTTCTAAGTCATGGTGGAAGATTTTAATTTGAATAAGACTTTAAAACCGAAGTAGTCTCAAGCAGGTTGATATTAAAAGAATTAACTGTCTCTGAATCATTTATTCTCTAAACAATTTTATTTTCCTACTCCAGCAAATGTACATTTACTAGTTAAATATACATTGAATGTTCCCTACATTAAATATGTTAACACTAATCTAATGTGCCATCTAGTTTGGCTATCAGTCTGTCTTAGCTAGGTTAAGTATGGTATTGATTGAGAAAGTGCAACAAACCAGACATGGTTGTAGCAACAAATCAATTAGAACAGAGCATGTTGCTGTTGAAACCAAAAAAAATTGATAAGTTTCCAATACTTGTTATGTTAGTTACTAATGCTTATCTTTTTACCATTCCTGAAGGGTGCAAACAAAAGAACTAAACCAGTTTACAACAAATTCAAACTCTGCTTAATTAAAAGCTATCTGGCAGCTCAATGTTTTTAGTTTAATTTGGTATTTTTCATTTGAAGCATTATTTAATCATTCTATTTTCTTGTATAGAAATTTCCTTTTATGGCTTAATTAGAGAGGAAAGAGAACATCCATTGCAGGTCCTTCAAGAATGTTTAAAGGAGAAAGGAATGGAAGAAACCATGACTTGTTGGTTGCTGCTGGTATCAACTTTTGTATGAATTTGGGGTTGATAGACAGATGGGATAATAGAAGAGAGGTAGATGTATTAGGTCACACCCAGCTTGCTGGTTTATCATCATCATCATCATCATTTAGTGCCTATTTTCCATGCTGGCATGAGTTAGACAGTTTGACTGGAACTGGTCAGCTGGAAAGCAACTCCAGGCTTGGTTTCTACAGCTGGATGCTCTTCCTAACACCAACCACTCCACTGAGTGCCTTTAACATGTCACCAGCACGGGTGACTTTAATGTGTCACTGGCACAGATGCCTTTTACACATTGCTGCACTGGCCATGACTTTAATTCCACTAAGCATAATGTGTCTTCTCAAGCATAGCAAACTGCCAACAGTTTTGGTCACTTGTCATTGCCTCTGTGAGATTAAGAACTATCATAATCATTTTTATGTCTGCTTTTCCGTGCTGGCATGAGTTCAGCAGGTCTGTTTCTATACAATATCTTCCCACTTGTCACAGCCATTTGTCATCACCTTTGTGCGGTCCAACACTTTGAGATCAAATTTCACCACAAATTCCCAAGTCTTCTTTGTGTTTCTTTTTAACTTCCTCTTTGTTTCATTTTACATTGTTTTCGCCCAACTTGCATTCTTCATACACATCACTTATTCATGCCAGAACAGTTTTCCCTCCTGCACAACTCACTTGATACCTCTAAAGCTGGAGTCTTTCACCCAACACACTTGTGCTCTGCTGTTCTTGCATGTTACTCTCACGCACCTAGTGGAGCATACTCCATTTCTTTTCAGCTTTTACATATCCCCATGCACAGTGCCCATAAGCACTACCATATATTGTATCACACTTTGTACACAAGTGTTGTACAGTCTACTCTTCATTTGCAGAAAGAAGTCCTTTGTTACTGACAAAGATAAATTCCCTGAACATTTTTCACTTCATCCTTACCTTGACTACAATGCTTTTGCAACACTCACCTCCACTGTTGCCATCAACTAACTATTCCTATGCATTTTTAAAATATAAAATCCTTTGTCAGCCTGCTTGCAATCCTCCTACATCTTTTTTTACCTACTTACTTTCTCTCTGTATATCGAGTATGGCCACTTTCCAGTTAGTAGTGTTCTGTTTTCTTTTGACTACTAGGTAGGTCATGCTCTTGCTTGATGGGGCTGGGGTCATTCCAAGTTAGTGGTCTCAGATATCATCACGTGTAGAGCCAACTAGATCCACTAGTGCTCTCCATTACTGCTGGTCCTGTGCCAGCTCTCCTGCATCCTCCACAGTGATGTCAAGCCTCTGGAGATCTTCCTTAATCATGTCCACCCATCTGGTGTGCGGGGCCTGCCATGATACCTCCTGCAGCCTGTAGCTGCTACGTCAAATGAGAGTAAAGCCCTGATAGGATGATCTGGTGGGAGATGGAAAACATAGGATATTGGTTTCAAATTTTGACACAAAGCCAGCAATTTTGGGAGAAGGGCTAAGTAGATTACATGGACCACAGTGCTCAAATGGTACTTATTTTATCAACCCGGGAAGGATGAAAGGCAAAGTCAACCCTGGCAGCATTTGAACCCAAAACGTAATGACGGATGAAATGTCACTAATCATTTTACCCAGCATGCTAATGATTCTGCCAGCTCACCTCCTTATATATTATATAAAATATCATCATTATTTTTACCACAATTTTTCCATCCTGGTATAGGTTGAATGAATCATCATATCCCAGGTCAATTCTTATTTGGTGTAACTGACCTCATATGTGTGTATGTGTATGTAACCGGCATAGAGGTCTGATTGTGAGTATAACTGTATTGTATGTGTTTCATGAGTGTACAGCTCTATGTATATATCTATGTGTGAGTATGCATAATGTGTATATATATAGTTGGCTGTCTATGAGTGTATCTGTATTTCTTGAATGTTGTAGTCTCTGAATGTGTGTGTATCTTAGTATTTAACAAAACATCACCACCCACCACTGCCAACTCAATAGCCATCTCTCCATGCTTACCTGATTTGGATTGGTCTTCTTCAGCACAATACTTTGATATTTGTTGCAGTCATTTGTCATCTCCCTTGCAAGGTTCAGCCAATATATATATATATATATATATATATATATATATACACACTCTCGGAGTGGTTGGCGTTTGGAAGGGCATCCAGCTGTAGAAACTCTGCCAGATCAGATTAGAGCCTGGTGCAGCCTTCTGGTTCGCCAGTCCTCAGTCAAATCGTCCAACCTATGCTAGCATAGATGTTAGATATATATATATATATATATATGTTAGATATATATATATTGTCTGTGTGGTAAGATTCTTGCTTCCCAACCACACTGTTTTGGTTTCAGTCCCATTGCAAAGCACTTTGTGCAAGTGTCTTCTGCTATGGCCTCAGGTTGACCAAAACCTTGTAAGTGGATTTGATAGACATAAACTGAAAGAAGCTTGTCGTCATCATCGTTTAATATCCATCTTCCATGCATGCATGGGTAGGATGGTTGACAGGAGCTGACCAGGTAGAATGACCCTGGTGGCATTTGAACCGAGAGTGCAAAGACAGATGAAATGTCACTAATTACTTTACCTGACATGCTAACGATTCTGCCAGTTCACCTCCTTATATATAATGTATATGTGTATGTATACACACACACTCACACATACATATATATATATATATATATATATATATATATATATATATATACACACATGTTTGCCATTATTTATTTGTATGGTAATTATTGTGTATATATTTACATTATATATTTACAGTGAAGGCGCATGGCTCAGTGGTTAGAGTCAAATTTATGACCATCAGGTTATGAATTCGAATCCCAGACCAGGCTGCATGTTGTGTTCTTGAGCAAGACACTTTATTTCACATTGCTCCAGTTCACTCAGCTGTAGAAATGAGTTGCGACATCACTGGTGCCAAGCTGTATTGGCCTTTGTCTTTCCCTTGGATAACACTGGTGGCGTGGAGAGGGGAGACCGGTATGCATGGGCGACTGCTGGTCTTCCATAAACAACCTTTCCCGGACTTGTGCCTCGGAGGGTAACTTTCTATGTGCAATCCCATGGTCATTCATGACCGAAGGGGGTCTCCGATATTTACATTATTTACTTGTGTTTATTTATCATTATGTTCTTGTAAATGTTTGCTTATTTCATACAGAAATACAAAATTCATATTGCTGCCACTGTTGTTGTTGGGGATCAGACGTTTCAATCAAGGGTACCTCTGTCTTGAAAATTTTGTTATTATTATTATTATTATTATAATTATTTCATGAAAAATTTCAGCTTTATTTTGTTGGGTGTGGTGGAAAGTGTCAGCTGCCCACAGCCAGTTAACTAAGGTGACACTTGTTTACTGATCATGCTTCACGAACCCTGCAGAGGACTCTTGCAATTCCAAGCAATGATCATTTTTGTATCATCATCATCATCATTATTACTATCCAATGTGTCCCCTTTTTAAGATGATGGAGTGGGATATGAGATTTGGTTACTAATTTTAAAAGATGAGATAGTCACAGCTGACAACTGGTATTGGTTTGTTTAAGTCATCATAACTTAGCAGTTCACATAAAGAGACTGATAATCACCAGACTTCGAAAATAAGTACTAGAGTCAATTTTTCCAACTATCCGGTAAGATAGGATACGGGCTGGCCACCCTGCATAGTTAATCAGGTCATTCAAGAAGGTGTGATACCCAGTGACTGGCTTAGCAGCATAATTGTTTGCTGCTACAAGGGTAGCAACTTTAGAGGCATCAATTTTTCTGAACCGGGTGATGAAAATTACAGAGAGTTATTGCCCAATTAATTAGGAGCAGAATTAGGCTAGACAAAATGCAGTCCTGCTTTGTCCGGGGAAGAAACACTACTGACATTATTTTCATAGTCAGGCAACCACAAGAAAAGTACTTTGCTAAGAATAAGACATTATAACTGGCATTTGTTGATCTAGAGGAAGCCTTCAGTAGAGTGCCCTGCTGTGTGATATGATGGACTCTGAGAAGGCTAGGTATAGACAAGTGGCTGGTGAGAGCTGTACAGGCCATGTACAAAGATACTGTCAGTAAGGTGAGAGTTAACCACAAGTACAGGGAAGAATTTGGTGTGCAGGTAAGGGTTTATCAAGGTTTGGACCTTAGTCCCCTCCTTTTCATCATGGGTATGACTATATGCTGATGATCTTGTCATCATAGTGAATTCCATATCAGAACTAGATGAAAAATGCCATGTGTGGAAGTAAAACCTGGAATTTAAGGGCCTCAAGGTTAACTTAGCAAGAAAACTGACAGGTCCCTATCCCCCTCAGGTAGGTTGCCATATTGAATTTGTAGGAAAGGTGTAGGCAGAAACTCCATACAGTGTACCCAGTGCAAAAGCTATGGACACACAAGAGGTACAGTGGGTTAATTGGAAGGTTATCAGAGAAGATAGTTTTCGCATGTGCAAGATGCACAGGGTCCTTAAAAACTTTAGAGACTCGGGAAATTGATTTTCTCAAATACCCTGGGGGCTCGTTAGCGGTAGTAGATAATTTCTGCTACCTTGGGAACCAAATTAGTAGTGGGAGAGGATGCGCAGAGAGTGTAATAGGATGGCAGAAATTCAGAGAGCTGTTACCTCTGTTGGCCATGAAAGATTTCTCTCTTCAAGTGAAAGGAAGATTGTATAATGCATGTATACGACAGCAATTCTACATGGTAGTGAGACATGGGCTCTGAATGCAGAGGACATGCAAAGGTTAGAAAGGAATGAGGCTAGTATGCTCCATTGGATTTGTAATGTAAGTGTACGTGTTCAATAGAGTACCAGTGTTCTGAGAGAGAAGTTAGGCATAAGAAAAATTTGTTGCTATGTGCAAGAGAGGAGATTGCTCTGGTTTGGTTACGTGATGCAGCTGGATGCTGACAGTGCCATAAAGAAGTGATGATCTCTCAAAGCAGATGGAACACGTGGAAGTGGGAGACCCAGGAACTGAACCTTTCAGGCAAAATGACAAAGGACTGAAATACCCAGTGTCTGACCATACTCAAGAAGACCCATACCCAACAGCCAAAGTATTAAGACCCGTCCTTCTGGCTGTGTAAAGCACTCATGGTGGTGCCATGTACAAGCACCTGTGTGCCCAAGGTGCCACGCAGTGGGACTGAACCCGGGACCATGTGGTTGGTAAGCAAGCTACTTACCCCACAGCCACTCCTGCCTATGGAAACACTTTGGAAATAAATAAAACCATGATTTTATTAATTTGACATCACATTTGCTGTGGAAAAAAAATCAATTGATAAAGTTCACAAAATTGATCAGGTGTGCCATAAGATAAAGGGCTTTTTAGACTAAGCTCTTTATCAAAGACAAAATGTTATTTGAGAGTAGCAGATTGAGAATGAAAGAGCATCTGACTAAAGATCATACAGTATAATTAAGATTCATGTCACTTTATTCTGAAAAAGTAAAAGAGTTGTGACTAAGAGGGTTGTTTAGTAAGATGAGGTTGACTAATGACTGAAAAAGATGAAAATGAAAGAGGTAATATCTCTTGTTGTGCTCCCGTGACTAATGTACTATTTTAACTTTTGGTTGACTGAACTGTTGTCAATCTCAGCTTTGCTTTAATCGCTCAAGTTAGTCAGTGAAATAGTAATAATATTCTGGTGTTAATTCAAGTGGCAGTGCTTACTACTTACCTACAAGAGTTTTTTATGATAAAAGAAAGAATATTTTTTGATTAATAGTTAATTGTTTGTTAATTTTTACTAAAATCTTGTAATTTCTAGATAACTAATATTTGGATAACTAATATTTATATTCCGTCTTACATTTCATTTCCACTTCCAGAAACCTTTGAAATTACAAAACCCATAGAAGAATCTTCCAATGTGTTCACAGAGCTTGCTGAACTGTCGACTGCTGTAGAAGAACATGAGCAGAAGGTTAACATTGGCCCTGACATCTATGATTGCAACCAGTGCATATTTTCAACCAGTTCTCAAGAACTTCTGCTTCATCATGTCAGCATGTACCACAGAGACTCTGCTCTAAGTATCAATGCCAACTTTGATGGTCAACTTCAGCAAACAGTTCTGGCTGATCCATTGCCATTGTTTAATGCTGGGAATATATCTTGTCCACAATGTGGTCAGCACTATAAAACTCAATATGGATTGCAGAGTCACATGAATTCTAAACACCTTGGAAAATTTCTATTCAACTGCTCGATATGCGGTCGTGGTTTTGATAGTTTCTGGACATACAAAGCTCACATTGACAAACATCACATACTAGAAGAAAAATGTGACCGATGTAATTTAACATTTCGTTTCAAAAAAAGTTTGTTATCCCATAAACGTTTCTGTGGTCGTACAAAGCACCATGGTGGTGAGTTGTTTCGATGTAACATCTGTGAGCAGACTTGTTCGTCAAAAGACTCTCTTTCCACTCACATGCGTGGTCAGCATGGCAGTCAACATTATCGATGTCGACGCTGCAATAAGATTTATAAATGGCGTTCATCATTGCGGTACCATACTGAGAAATGTTTTAATCAGCCAGTTATTCTCAACACAGAAATACCAAATCACAATCTTTGTTGCTGATGGCTGTTTAACTATTCAACAATATATAGGTCAAATTTATGTATATATATTATATTTTCTATCAAGGAGTTGTTTTGCTTCTGACAGTCTGTAGTTTTAGGTGTACTGGGTGAGGAAAGGACAGCAACAACACCAAAGACATTGCTGCTCTTAATAATTTGTAGGTGTTTTCACAACTAGGCTTCAAAATGTATTTTTGCTACAAGAAAAAAACAAAAGAAAAAATAAAATAAAAGACACATTAGCAGGCTGAAGGTTGAGGATTTGAAATAATTCTGTATTGCATCAATAGTTATGAGAAGTTACATCTGAGTTCAAATCCTATCAGAATTAGATTTGATTTTTACCTTCCACCTTGAGTCTTATATAAACAAGTACCAGACAAATAGCAGGGGCTTCTGTTTAATTCATTATTTTCCCTGTTGCCTACAAATTTGTGGATTTGTGCCAAACGATATCATTATTAGTTAAAGGACAAAACTGAGGCTGGATCTTGTACTGCTATTTTTTTATTTTCCTTTGCTTTACACACCATCTGTTTCTCATCACCTTAATCCTTTAGCATGTAAACTGGTCATATCAGGCCAAAATACTCTACCTGTTTTATGTTCAGACAGGCCAGATTCAGTCTCTCACACCTATCCTACATAATGTCATTCTAAAAATAAACAATCACATCCTCAGAATCATGAAACTACAAGGTAATGCATGATTATTCAAAGCAATGTGAATAAATAAGCATTACATTTTGACAGAGTAGTCTGAATGCTAAAGGGTTAAACTCATTCTTAATATTCAGTTTACCTTTCATTCTGCTGAAAAATGAATTGTTTTTTCTGAAATTTCTATCTTACATTAAAACATTAATTTTCAACAATTACATCTACACCTACAAATCTCAGCCAACTACCACAATAACCCTCTTAAATCAGTCAATGCCTCCTAAAGCTTTTAAATAAATCCTATTTCTTATATAAATCTAATCTAAATGTCAATTAGACTCATTAACTTTATAGATTATTTATTCAAGATAAATGTTATTATTTATTTTTCCTTAGGAAAATGATTTGACTTAATATTAAAAAATCTTTTTCCATTCTAAGTAAAATATATATTTTATAACTGATTTTAGTGTTGTTTTGTTAAAAAAGAATCTATTTTCTTTCTCTAAACAATTGTGCCTTGGCAGTTATCTTCACATCTTATGTTGTTGCTTACAGTTAATATATTTGTTGGGTATTGATTGATAATGTTGAAATTTCTTGCAGTTTTTGTTTGTTTTTGTTTTTTTCATATAAAAATTACCTAGTTCCAAAGAAAATGAATTAGATAACTTGTTACAGAAAAGGCACCTATAAGTTGCTATTTGGTGTTGCAATAGTACCAGCAACAACAATGAACCTCTGTGTGGTCATCTGACCTGTTAGAAAAAGCAGCCAAATTACACTCAACCATTTTAAAAAGAGAAAGCATATTTTTGATGATGTAGTACTTAAATATGCCAAATCATGGGATGGTCATGGCTGGAGTGCTTCTAATCATGTGTGCTCAGTCAAAGTTGATCTGAGCTCAGGCTAAACAACAAAACTGTCAATAGTGTTTACTGGAGTCAAGAGTAAAAAAAAAAGAAATTCTAATGTTCACATAGAATATATAGAGTAATATTTTGTTGTTTCTCATTGTATATAAATATTTATGGAAGTGAAATTCAAATTCTATCTGGAATTATTTAATTCAAATACCAAGATATCTGCAGAATGAAAACAAGTATGACTGTGGTTAAGAAGTTAACTTTGCAACTACAAGGTGTTGGGTTCAGTCTCATCACATGGCACTTAGGGCAAGTGTTTTCTTTCTTAACCTTGTGTTTGTCAATGGTAGAATTTGGTTGAAGGAAAGTGTGGAAGTCTTTTGTATGTGGTTATATCAACATTGGGAGCAAACTGGTACATACTCACTGAAATATCTTGTGACAATTGCTATTTACCTTTATTACATTGCCTACTTTGCATTTCATATTTTATGAGAATGGTAGAGGAAACATTAGTGAAAGCTCTGGGTTGATATAATAATCGACTTGAAGGTTGTACCCCAGCCTAGATGCAGTCCAATCACTAAAACCAATGTAAGTAAAAGAATAACTGTTTTTCTGATATGCCAAAGACAATTAGATTTTTGTCGTGCTATAATGGAGTGATCAGCCTAAACTATTATGGGATTTCCCTTGTTAAAATGTTTTGGTATACAAATAATAATTCTTTTGAATTTTGGTACAATGTCAGAAATTTTATTAAGGGATGCAGGAAGTCAATTACATTGACCCCCACCCCACCCCGTGCTCTATCAGTACTTTTTTTTTACCCCAAAAGGATGAAAGGCAGTCAGCCTTGGCAGCATTTGCATTCAGAACATAAAGAGGCAAAAGAAATACCACTAAGAATTTTGTCTGGTGCAGTAGCAATTCTACCAGCTTGCCACCTTAATAATCCTTTCTACTGAAAGCACAAGGCCTGAAATTTTGGGGAGGGGACTTAATAGTTGATTGCATCGACCCCAGTGAGTCACTGTTATTTAATTTATCGATTGCGAAAGGCAAGGTTGACCTCAGCGGAATTTGAACACAGAACATAGTGATGGGCAAAATACCGCTAAGCATTTTGTCCAGCGTGCTAACGATTTGGCCAGCTCACCACCTTGTTGCCACCTTAATAATGGTCAATATAATTCTTGATCTCTCACAACTTGTCATGACTGACTATATCATCATAGCAGTCATGATATCCTTCTAAATACTGATCCATTGTCAATAATATAAAACCAGGTTTCATTAGATTTCTGCTGTGCTAAATCCACTAGCCTAGTTGCTGACAATGTCACATGTTTCCCAAACTAACACTTCCACCTGGTCTTTCAGTGGGTGCCTTTAGCAAGGTTCACTCTCCTGTAAACACTTGGAGCAGACCTCCAGTTTTCTCCCTTTAGTAGGAGACCTTTTGGAGTAACACCACTGTCACTTGGTCTTTATATGCCTTCAGCAAAGTTAACTGTGTTTCAAGCATTCAGATCAGAATCTCCAAGTTTTCTTCCTTCACCAGAAGGCCTAAAGCCACCATTTGGTCTTTGTGTACCTTTAATGAGGTTCACTCTCACTCTGTTGTAAGCATTTGAACCAGACTAGCACTCACTGTATTCTGACAGCCAACATATTCCCTGAAGATGTCAGAGAAGAACTGGAAAGGTCTTGGTACTCCCATGAGACTATTTGCTATAAAAAAAAGTAAATATTTCTAAAGATGTGAATTTCATAACAATATTACTCACTCACTCCTTATAAATCTGAGGTTTGTATCGATGCTTAATCAATTTTATCGATGCTTAATCAATTTTATCAAGCCCATCTTTAGAAACAGTAGCCAAATTTCCACCCTGAATCACATCCTATTATCATAAAGAAAAATGCAGGATGTGTTGAGTAAGGAATTTATGCAAAAAAAAAAAGGTGACATGATCACTGCAGGAATACCTTTGATCATAAATCTGTTCAGTCAGGTCAGTCCTGGGGTTAAACAACAACAACAATCAGTTTTATGTAACCCTTTTGATACCATATTTTTGTTGAAATACATAACATTTTTTTTTCAATAACTTTTTAAAATAATGGATTTAGTAACATAACTTTGTCATTATTAAGCTGCTGTTTGGTGCATGCACTAACACGAAATTTGGATGAAAGACTTTTGTTTAGATCACTTTGAAATAGAAAATTTGTGTTATCTGACCAGGAACACAGGCAGATTGGTATCAAAAGGGAGTTGTGTCAACATATCCATTTTAATTAGCAATGATTGTAAATACTTTGATTGTCTGAGATTTATCTACATAAATTTATGTGTTTGTAAGGGACATGGCATGTCCTAAACTAAGTTTCTTTCTGCCTATTGTGGTGAATTTTTAGAGATAATGTTTTTCTTGTTGAACAAAGAGGATATTTTACATAACTTTTCATTATTGAACATTCCTTGATTGTTATATGAACTCTTATATATTTCTGACTCAGTTGTATGTTATTCTTATGAAACTGAAATATGCTGTTAACTATGCAACTTGTTTTGTAGCTAACTGTTCTGAGATAAAGTTTAGTTTTAATAACACTGCATTTTTTTCTTTATTCACTTCCATTAACTTGATTACTCAATGCCAACTCAGAATCAGTCAAGCCAACCAGGATGACTGGCAATATATAGTTATGTCCCTTTGTACTCCAATGTCAGCATTGCATTTCCATCTTCCCTGAGTTGATAAGAAAAAAAATTACAAGTTAAGTATTGAGAATCAAATGTTTTGTCTACGACCCACCATCAAATTTGTGGCATTTTGCCTATGCCAAAAAATCATTACATTGAAAATGGACATTTGTCAGATATATCAAACTGATAATTTCTAAGGTGTGGTTGAGATATTTGCTTTCCATGCATGTGGTCTAGAGTTCAGTCTCAATACACAGCACCTTGAGTGTCTTCTACTATAGCATTGGGCTGACGAAAGCTTTGTGGGTGGATTTGGTTGACAGAAACTGAAAGAACCCCAACAGGTGAGGATTGATGGTTTGTTTTTTTCAGTCATTATGTATCCAGAACTACATTCTCCAATGTGTTCTTCTTGTTTTTAAATTGTAGGTAATGAACAGCCATTTATAGGTTCTCTTGTAGTCTTCAGCATCAATAAGATCATCTAAGTAACAAAAACTATCAACTACATCTAATGAACTAATGAAGTTGATTTAATGAATTGCTGACCATTATAAATGGAGACAAAATAAGTTAAATAAAGTTGCAGGAAAATAAGGAGTCTCAGCACTGTGGGTTCTGTGTCTGCTACAACAACAACAACAATAATAATAATAATAATAATAATCATTCGAGCAAGGTCGTTGCCAGTGCTGCTGGACTGGCTCCTGTGCAGGTGGCACGTAAAAAACACCTTTTTGAGCATAGCCATGCCAGTACCGTGTGACTGGCCCTCGTGCAGATGGCACGTAAAATACACCATTTTGAGCGTGGGCGTTGCCAGTACCGCAGGACTGGCCCTCGTGCCAGTGACACATAAAAGCACCCACTACACTCTCAGAGTGGTTGGCGTTAGGAAGGGCATCCAGCTGTAGAATCTCTGCCAGATCAGATTGGAGCCTGGTGTAGCCATCTCGTTTCACCAGTCCTCAGTCAAATTGTCCAACCCATGCTAGCATGGAAAGCGGACGTTAAACGATGATGATGATGAATAATGATTCTTCTTTGTAATTTTGGCTCAAGGACAGCAATTATTAGGAGAGGGGGTTATGTTGATTAGATCAATCTTAGTACTTGACTGGTCTTTTATTTTGTTAAACCTGAAAGGATGAAAGGCAAAATTGGCCTTGGTGACTACTATTACTACTACTTATAATAATAATAATAATAATAATAATAGGCACATGGCCTGAAATTTGGGGAAAGGGGGATAGTCAATTACATCGACCCCAGTTTTTCACTGGTACTTAATTTATCAACCACAAAATTTGAACTTGGAACATAAAGACAGACGAAATTCTGCTAAGCATTTTGCCTGGAGTGCTAATGATTCTGCCAGCTCGCCACCTTAATAATAATAATAATAATAATAATAATCCTTTCTACTATAGGTACAAGGCTTGAAATTTTTTGTGGGGGGGACTAATTGATTTAATCGACCCCGGTGTTTCACTGGTACTTAATTTATCGACCCTGAAAGGATGAAAGGCAAAGTCGACCGCAGCAGAATTAGAACTCGGAACACAGCAGCAGATAAAACACTGCTAAGCAGTTCGCTTAACATGCTAACAATTCTGCTAGCTTGCCACCTTAACAATAATAATGCCTGTAACCCAATAATTGAGCCAGTATGTGTCCGCTTGATCTGCTAGAAATAGTTGCAAAATTTTCCTCAGCTCCTACATTAGTATTTTAAAGGATACTTGGATAATGTGGTCCTGGTTTTGTGCATATAAGGAAAAGGCAGAATTGTCATATTTGGATTGCTTTGGTTGTAGAAATTATCTGACCTCAGGCTAAACAGCGACATATATAGGGTTAACAAGCTAATGAGGAAACTTCTACATGGTCATTTGACCTCTAAGATACAGTAGCCAAAACTGTCTCATATCAACTCTACCATCTTAAAAACGTAATATAGGATAATGTGTACTATGCTTGGGTAAAAGAGATAAGATGGTTATTGATGAAATACCTTTAATCATGGATTTACTCAATCAGAGCTGACTTAGAGTTAAACAACAGCAACCATAATACTGGTTTTTAACTTAAAGGCTTTGCATTTCGGCAATGGCTGTAGTTAAATCCAGTGGGGATTTGGCATTAGGAAGGACATTGACATTAAGAAGGGCATCATCATCATCGTTTAACGTCTGCTTTCCATGCTAGCATGGGTTGGACGATTTGACTGAGGACTGGTGAAACCGGATGGCAACACTAGGCTCCAATCTGATTTGGCAGAGTTTCTACAGCTGGATGCCCTTCCTAACGCCAACCACTCAGAGAGTGTACAGCCATAAAAACCATGCTAAAGCAGACAGTAGAGTTTGATGCAATCTTCTAGCTTCCAGGACCTATCACTGTCCAACCCATACCAGCATGGAAAGTAGATGTTAGACAATGATGATGATGAAAAGAAAAGTTACTCTGGAAAGATTTGAACTCAGAATGCAAAGAGCCATAACTAAACGCTGCATGGCATTTTTTTCTGATATTCCATGGGTTATGCCAATCCTATATTGGCCTACATTATCATCGCAGAAAAGCACATAAGAACCCTGTCCCAAGACCCAACAAAATTCTTGCAGTATATTTGAATACATCATCCTTAAACTACAATTTTAACATTCCAGGCAATTCACTCTCTTTGCAATTGGTGAAATTGTGTTTTAATTATTTTAATTTATTTAATTTAATTTAATCATTTTAATTTATTTTCAGGTGATACTAGTGATAGCAACGAAAGTTCTGAACGTGCTTACAAAGCAGGTGGTCCTTCTTGGTTGAATGGCACTTCATACCTGGATAAAAAGGAGCCAGTAAAGAATGAGGTAGAAATATGTCCTCTTGTGACTTCACCGTCCATGTCAAAGATTTTAGAGAAGGCATGTATATCTTGTTCTCTTTGTCCTTTAATCTTCTTGTTGCTATTGTTGTTTATCCTGCATCATCCTTGATCCAGCAAACTTATGATCCAATCCACAACCACCTGTTTTATTCAGGCATAGTCTCTTGGAAAGTGTTGTTTAACTCTTCAACATTCAGATTACTTTATCAAATGTAATGCTTGTTTATTCACATAATAATGTTAATAATGCATTATCTTGTAGCTTTGAGATTTCAATGATGTGATAGTTTATTTTTAGAATAACATTGTAGGGTAGGTTTGAGAGGCTAGATCTGGTCAGTTTGAATATAAAATAGATAGAATATTTGGGCCAGATATAGCCAGTTTAAACGCTAAAGGGTTAATGTATTGTTCGTGTTTAAAACAGTAGGAAGATTTGACTGTTATTTCTAGCAGATCAAACGACTTCGTAGCCTTTCTTGGTGGCTCATATAAAACCAGGAGAATCAACTTCGAAGACCCCTTATCTTATGGATATGGGATTTTTTAAAGCTGTTTCACAGAACCCACTTTGAGGAACACTGATCTAGACTATCATGTTAATGTCTGTGGAAGGCTGAGTGGATGAAATACAAATATCCCAACTCATGGGTCATGAGTTCAAAATCTGCTGCTGCTGTCACTTTGTTATGTTTCTAGGCAGACCACTTAGTTACACAATATCACAATACATCTGGCTTTGAAGGGGTCTCTACATTATACAAGTATCCCATCAGTATTTTTTTTATTAGTGACAGCTAGTTTGTTATTTGCTAAAGGATTAGTGAATAAATTATCATATTGTGAGATGTATGTAATAGTTGACCCACATATCAATACCACATGGAGAAAAGTACCAGTAAAACATTATTGGAAAAAAGACTAGAATTTGAAGGCAAAAATATAAAAACATTTGATGTTTTGAAAATTGTATATTAGCAAGAAACAGTATTAATACTGAGAGGTAACATTTATGTCCTCTTAAATGTGGATGTTCTGTTAGAACAAGCCATACTGTTGTAGGTACCATGAGAGAAACTCATATTTGGTTTTGGTGCAAAATGCACTCTTGTTTATATAACTAGTGAGGGAGATAAATCCCTGCCATCTCCATAGGCGTAGGAGTGGCTGTGTGGTAAGTAGCTTGCTTACCAACCACATGGTTCTGGGTTCAGTCCCACTGCGTGGCACCTTGGGCAAGTGTCTTCTATTATAGCCTCGGGCTGACCAAAGCCTTGTGAGTGGATTTGGTAGACGGAAACTGAAAGAAGCCCGTCGTATATGTGTATATATGTGTTTATGTGTCTGTGTTTGTCCCCCAACATCGCTTGACAACCGATGGTGGTGTGTTTACGTCCCCGTAACTTAGCGGTTCGGCAAAAGAGACCGATAGAATAAGTACTAGGTTTCCAAAGAATAAGTCCTGGGGTCGATTTGCTCGACTAAAGGTGGTGCTCCAGCATGGCCACAGTCAAATGACTGAAACAAGTAAAAGAGTAAAAGAGTGAAGAGACCACCAGATCACATAATTCCAATCTTCCTTGGTGTCATCAATGATGGACGCTCAACCATTAGAGATAGCAGTGACTCAGCTCTCCACCAGTGATATATAGAAAAACTGCTAGAACAGGTGCTGGTGTCACGATTAGCTTGTTAAAAAAATATGTACTAGCAACAGAAGCAATATTAATACCAGCACCGTAGTAAAAAAAACTTGTCCAAGGTGCTGCATAGTGGAACTGATACCAAATCACAACACACACACACACACACATATATATATATATATATATATATATATATATATATTTTAAACGAAAAATTCGTTAAGTTGGTTTTTGCATATAATATTCCTGTTAGCTTATATTATAATGGACGTAGGGTTGATTATGGAATGTTTATTATTTTGATATTTTTAATAATATTTTTCTATCTTAATATAATAAGTATTTTATATACCTTCATTTGTTATTTATTGTTGGTTGATATATACATTCTTTTATTATTATTATTGTTGTATTTTGACCTGAAGATTAGCTATACTTTTGAATAGAATTGATTTTCGATAGTTTTAATCGATTTAAATTTTCTTTCTATTTGAAAATTGGTTATGAAACACGTGTAGTCATTTTATTATCTTTATCTTATGATATTTACTTTGTATTACATTATACTTAGACAGTGTCCTTTTACTTATTAATTTTTCTATATGTGACAGTGGATTTTCATCGATGAAATAATTTGATTAACAAGAGCTAAGTCCTTCCATGTGGCATCATATGGAGGAAGGAATGTTGGCAGACTTCAGATTTTTCTTGTTACCGTTTTTTTTTTTTTTTCGCTGTTGTTCATGCCATTGGTATTCATGATAAAAATAATGACGAAGAATATGGAAAAAAAAAAGAAAAGAAATAAGTACAAATTCTATTTCATTGACATGATACATTATTATTGTTTTCCTAGGAAAAGGAAGATACAAGAAGAAAGGAACTTCGACAGCGCCTACTCCAAGACAAAAAGAAGAGAGGTTCTAAAGTAAGGAAGCGAGCGGCTTAAATGATCATTCACAGGGTAGAGTTCATTCCAGAGGTTATTCTGCTACTAATAACTTTCCAATCATTTCTTCTAACACCACCTTGCAGCTCATACTCTTATATACAATTCCAAATCACCGTCCTCCTTTGTAATCTATATTACTGATTCAGATTTCTAAACCACAGACTAAAATAGCTTTCTCTTACCATTATTTTGTCACAGGTTGGGCAAGGTCCAAGTGTGATTGTGTAGTTAAGAAACACTTCCAAAGCATATGATCTTGGGTTCAATCCCTCTTTAACAAGTGTTTTCTGTTATAGCCCTGAGTAGATTTGGTTGGTGGAAATTTAATAAAGTCCATCATATATAGATGTATGTGTGTGTTTGTGTGTACTCTTGTCTTGACATTACATGATGGTTGTAAATGAGTATTTCTATCATACAAGCAATGTTGTCTGTTTCTTTTGTTTCTAACGTTCTACAAAAACATGTCTGACCATAGGGAAATATTTTGCCTGGAAACAGATGTGGGTTAGTGACAGGAAGAGCATCTAGCTGCAGGAAATGTTTCAGCAAGTTCTGTCTGACTCATGCAAACATGGAAAAGTGGATATTAAATGATGGTGATGATAATTAAACTACACACTCCTGCTTACAGTATTTTTCAGATTTATTTTTCTGTTGTTTTTTTTTTCTAATAGAAGTAATCAAGTTCTTTGAGACCAGTTGATTTATACCATTCATATACACAACCATAGTTATTGTTTTTTTGGTATCTTCTGTTATCTTTGAAGGTATTCATAAGCAACTTGTCATTTCTTACTATGTTTCATAAGAAATTCAAAACAATCCTGTGAGACAAATACTCAAGCCTGAAACTATCTGTTAACGAATTCGGTATTTTAAGTCAAGATTCAGCAAACTATGACCTGCAGACCAAATTCCAACTGGCTATCTTTATTAAATATGTGACCCTGTAGGCAAAAATTCTTTACTTTTTCTTCTTTTTTTTTTACTAATCTACATTTGGTTAGCATCATCATCAACGTCCATTTTCCATGTTTGCATGGGCCAGGCAGAATTCACTGTGGCAGATTTTCTATGTCCAGCAAGGAATATTTCTCCATGGCCAGCCATGCTTTCATTGAAGATTGGAAATGAAAGATATCCCTTATATGATAGTGTTGCTCATTTACAACTGTTGTGTGACGTCAAGACATGGCAACATAATACACACACACACACACACACACACACACACACACACACACACACACATATATATATATATATATATATATACACACACACATGTGCTCACACACATACATACACAGGTATGGCTCTATGGTTAAGTTTGTTTCCCAACCCTGTGGTCTTGGGTTCAGTCTCATTGTGCAGCACTTTGGACATGGATTTGATAAATGTTTTCTGCTTCCTGACACTGTCACAATACAGTTTACATGAATAATTGATTCTAAGAAAGGATGAAGGACCAAAAATGTTTACCTGTCTACTGAGAAATGCAAGTAAACTGACTGGTACCACATTTATTCCTATGCACAATTACCCACAATAGCCTCACTGACAGTGTTTAACTCTTCACTGCAATCTGTCATAGATGGCACATACAAGTCTTCATGTCATTAAATGTATAAATAGCACCTTCATTACAACAGGTGACTTTTAAAGCAAACCCATAAAATAAACCATTTCTGTTGCATTATATGATGATAATATTTTTACTAATTTTGACTTGCTAAATACATTGTAGTGAAACCTCTCCCTCGGGTATTTATTTACAAATTCGAATGTAGCAGGTAACATCTAGCCTTTGGCCCGCTTGGACCCTGCTGTGTCCATCACCCTGATTGGCTCTTATTTGTGCGGCATTTGTCTCCAGTTCTGTTTCGCGCCAGAGTGAACATCAACCAATCGTGGTCTTCTGATAAGGTCACGTGAGAGAGTGTTTTTCTGCTGTTTCTGGAGCCCCTTTTTTCTCCATAAATAGCCTTGCTTTATCCACGCTAGTTTGTCTTCGATTTCAGACCTCTCACAGGTCTGTTCGTTGACCATCTCACAGAACACAGCTCAAGCCAGTTTCCAGCACCAACACCACTGCCGCCAGCGTACACACTACCAACAGCAACCGCAGTTCCATCTCAACACTGTTTGTGTGGATTGTTTCCACCTCGAAAGAACAGCCAGAACAACCTGCGAGAATCTTCTGTATTCAAGTAACTGACTCAGCATAGAAGCCTGAACTTCACTCATGACATGTGACACTTCAGCTCTGCCTAGAAGCCACAACCTCTTATGTACAGACATTCTACCTACTGTGTAACTCTTCTATGAACGGGTATTTTCCTATCTTTGTTCAGGACGCTTATCGTCTATGTTACAGACTCTTATTCCATGCTCTGTATTTCTCATTCACACACACATATTATGTATACACACTCTTGTTTATACGAAGGCCAGTCATACATATTGTGTTATTTATATTGCCACATGCACAGACCCACAGTTTACTACGCTAATAAACTTCTCTTTATATATATACTAGCAGAAATACCCGGCTTTGCCCGGGTTAAAGAGAATAATGAAATCTAAAAACGCCATCTAGACTACGCAACCCTCAACTGTTAGTAGCTACGATACCATATTTCTACATTAATAACTCTCCAATCCATGCCAGCATGGAACATAGACATTAAGTGGAATGCCAATATCTCATCTAGGAGGGCCTTGAAATCAATATTACCAACTGGGGACTATGTGTGTCGTAGTGATAATAAAAAGACCCAAAGGAGGTCTGCAACGAAATAATTTTACTCAACACTTTGCAAGTGAATCAGTGGAGGCAAAGATGCGTCTCATTTACTTGACAATTTATGCACCACATTGCAGAAATCACAATGTAAGTATATCTGAAAGGGTAGTCTTACACTGTTGTACCGTTGAATTACAAATAATGCTCATCTGTTATGTTCAGGTTAAAATTTCATCAACATCAAAAATATATGAATTTTCATGGGAGTTATGACCGTTATGCATAGAATATAATTTCCAAATTTCATTAAGACCCGTTCAGTACTTTTGACGTAGTTTTGGATAAGAAAACAAATGACTAATGTGTGTGTGATGGGTGTATATATATATGTATAGATATCTGTATGCATGTATATATATGTATATATGTGTACATATTACATGTACATCTATATATATATATACATCTGCACATGTGTATACATATACATGTATGCATATAGATCTATATCTATATATATATATCTATGCATATACGTGTACATATACATGTATATGTATACATATACATCTCTTTCTCTCTTTCTCTTTTTCTCTCTCTCTGAAAGTATCTGTCATTATAGTATCGAAATGTGATTGTTTCAGTTAGTGGAATAACGTGTACATAAACATCTATATGTATACATATACATCTCTCTCTCTCTCTCTCTTTCTCTGAAAGTATCTGTCATTACAGTATCGAAATGCGATTGTTTCAGTTAGAATAGTTTCATTTTTAAAGTGAAAGTATTTGACATGAGTGTTTTTGTTTCACTTTTGACACGTAATACTTAAATAGTGGAGGAGATATTATGTTGCTGTGGGCTCGAACTCTGCAAGGAGTTAAAATTTTTTTTGACTAAAACACAACTGGAACCCTAAGTAAGGCATCTGTAAAATTTGAATGAAATTGGTTGCGTAGTTCTCGAGTTTTAGGGATTCACACACACAGACAGACAGACACACATTCTCATTTTTATATATATATAGATATATCTAACGGTCGTGTCTTTCTTTCCTTGCTGGCATTTTCTCGCATCTCACATGCGAGTACTCTTATGTTATACTATATAATTTGTGTCGACCGTGCGACACGTTAAAAGGAGCCTCTTCTATTCGTCACCATCTCCTTGGTTCTCACGGTCGTTCTCTACAACATAAACATTTCCAATCCAGACTACGTTCAAAGCTATACCACACAAACAGCTTGCTAAACTATGCTTCTGACCATATCATTTGATGTAAACATATTATGCAAATTTTTTAATGATCTCATAAATTATCAATTAATTGACAAATGAAATAAACAAATAAAATCAATATTTAGTATCATTTTGTTAAATATTTTAACTTCATTGTTTTGTCTTCAAATCAGATTTAAACTTTTATTTCAGGACAAGCAATGTTCAGGACAAGCAACGTTGAGTCGGCTCTGCCCCTCTGGCGAATGCCCCGACGTGTCGCGTAACGTTATGAGTCGGCTCTGCCCCTCTGGCGAATCCCCCGATGTGTCACGTATCGTTATGACTCGGCTCTGCCCCTCTGGCGAATCCCATGACGTGGCACGTAACGTTATGAGTCGGCTCTGCCCTTCTGGCGAATCCCCCGACGTGTCACGTAACGTTGTGAATCGGCTCTGCCCCTCTGGCGAATCCCCAACGTGTCGCGTAACGTTATGAGTGGGCTCTGCCCCTCTGACGAATCTCCCGACGTGTCACGTAACGTTACGAGTCGGCTCTGCTCCTCTGGCGAATGCCCCGACGTGTCGCGTAACGTTACGAGTCGGCTCTGCCCTTCTGGCGAATCCCACGATGTCTCACGTAACCTTACGAGTCGGCGCTGCACCTCTGGCGTATCCCCGACATGTCACGTAACGTTACGAGTCGGCTCTGACCCTCTGGCGAATCCCCCGACGAATCACGTAACGTTACGAGTCGGCTCTGCCCCTCTGGCGAATCCCCCGACGTGTCACGTAACGTTACGAGTCAGCTCTGCCCCTCTGGCGAATCCCCCGACGTGTCACGTAACGTTAAGAGTCGGCTCTGCCCCTCTGGCGAATTCCCGACGTGTCACGTAACGTTACGAGTCGGCTCTGCCCCTCTGGCGAATCCCCCGACGTGTCACGTAACGTTGTGAGTCGGGTCTGACCCTCTGGCGAATCCCCGACGTGTCACGTAAAGTTTTGAGTCGGCTCTGCCCATCTGGCGAATCCCCCGACGTGTCGCGTAACGTTATGAGTCGGCTCTGCCCCTCTGGTGAATCCCCCAACGTGTCGCGTAACGTTATGAGTCGGCTTTGCCCCTCTGGCAAATCCCCGACGTGTCACGTAAAGTTATGAGGCGGCTCTGCCCTTCTGGCGAATCACCCGACGTGTCACGTAGCGTTGTGAGTCGGCTCTGCCCCTCTGGCGAATGACCAACGTGTCGCGTAACGTTATGAGTCGGCTCTGCCCCTCTGACGAATCCCCCGACGTGTCACCTAACGTTATGAGTCGGCTCTGCACTTGTGGCGAATCACCCGACGTGTCACGTAACCTTGTGAGTCGTCTCTTCCACTCTGGCGAATCCCCGACGGGTCACGTGACGTTATAAGTCGGCTCTGTCTCTCTGGCGAATCCCCCGACGTGTCGCGTAACGTTATGAGTCGGCTCTGCCCTTCTGGCGAATGCCCCGACGTGTCGCGTAAAGATAGGAGTCTGCGCTGCCCCACTGGCGAATCCCCCGACGTCTCGCGTAACGTTACGAGTCGGCTCTGCCCCTCTAGCGAATCCTCGACGTGTCACGTAAAGTTATGAGGCGGCTCTGCCCTTCTGGCGAATCACCCGACGTGTCACGTAGCGTTGTGAGTCGGCTCTGCCCCTCTGGCGAATGCCCAACGTGTCGCGTAACGTTATGAGTCGGCTCTGCCCCTCTGACGAATCCCCGGACGTGTCACCTAACGTTATGAGTCGGCTCTGCACTTGTGGCGAATCACCCGACGTGTCACGTAACCTTGTGAGTCGTCTCTTCCACTCTGGCGAATCCCCGACGGGTCACGTGACGTTATAAGTCGGCTCTGTCTCTCTGGCGAATCCCCCGACGTGTCGTGTAACGTTATGAGTCGGCTCTGCCCTTCTGGCGAATGCCCCGACGTGTCGCGTAAAGATAGGAGTCTGCGCTGCCCCACTGGCGAATCCCCCGACGTGTCACGTAACGTTACGAGTCGGCTCTGCCCCTCTAGCGAATCCCCGACGTGTCACGTAAAGTTATGAGGCGGCTCTGCCCTTCTGGCGAATCACCCGACGTGTCACGTAACGTTGTGAGTCATATCTGCCCGTCTGGTTAATCCCCCGACGTGTCGCGTAACGTTATGAGTCGGTTCTGCCCTTCTGGCGAATCACCCGACGTGTCACCTAACATTCTGAGTCGCCTCTGGCGAATCCCCAATGTGTCGCGTAACGTTCTGAGTCGGTTGTACCCCTCTAGCGAATCCCCGACGTGTCACGTAGCGTTATGAGTCATATCTGCCCCTCTGGTGAATCCCCCGACGTGTCGCGTAACGTTATGAGTCGGCTCTGCACCTCTGGCGAATCCCTGACGTGTCACGTAACGTTATGAGTCGGCTCTGCCCTTCTGGCGAATCACCCGACGTGTCACGTAACGTTGTGAGTCGGCTGTGCCCCTCTAGCGAATCCCCGACGTGTCGCGTAACGTTCTGAGTCGGCTCTGCCCCTCTGGCGAATCACCCGACGTATCGCATAACTTTATAAGTCGGCTCTGCCCCCCTGGCGAATCCCCCGACGAGTCACGTAACGTTATGAGTCGGCTCTGCCCCTCTGGCGAATCCCCAACGTGTCGCGTAACGTTATGAGTCGGCTCTGCCCCTCTGGCGAATCCCCGACGTCTCACCTAACGTTACGAGTCGGCTCTGACCCTCTGGCGAATCCCCCGACGAGTCACGTAACGTTACGAGTCGGCTCTGCCGCTCTGGCGAATCCCCCGACGTGTCACGTAACGTTACGAGTCGGCTCCGCCCCACGGCGAATCCCCCGACGTGTCACGTAACGTTAAGAGTCGGCTCTGCCCCTCTGGCGAATTCCCGACGTGTCACGTAACGTTGTGAGTCGGGTCTGACCCTCTGGCGAATCCCCGACGTGTCGCGTAAAGTTTTGAGTCGGCTCTGCCCATCTGGCGAATCCCCCGACGTGTCGCGTAACATTATGAGTCGGCTCTGCCCCTCTGGCGAATCCCCCGACGTGTCGCGTAACGTTATGAGTCGGCTCTGCCTCGCTGGCAAATCCCCGACGTGTCACGTAAAGTTATGAGGCGGCTCTGCCCTTCTGGCGAATCACCCGACGTGTCACGTAGCGTTGTGAGTCGGCTCTGCCCCTCTGGCGAATGCCCAACGTGTCGCGTAACTTTATGAGTCGGCTCTGCCCCTCTGACGTATCCCCCGACGTGTCACCTAACGTTATGAGTCGGCTCTGCCCTTGTGGCGAATCACCCGACGTGTCACGTAACCTTGTGAGTCGTCTGTTCCACTCTGGCGAATCCCCGACGTGTCGCGTAACGTTATGAGTCGGCTCTGCCCTTCTGGCGAATGCCCCGTCGTGTCGCGTAACGTTATGAGTCGGCTCTGCCCTTCTGGCGAATGCCCCGACGTGTCGCGTAAAGATAGGAGTCTGCGCTGCCCCACTGGCAAATCCCCCGACGTCTCGCGTAACGTTACGAGTCGGCTCTGCCCCTCTAGCGAATCCCCGACGTGTCACGTAACGTTATGAGTCGGTTCTGCCCCTCTGGCAAATCCCCCGACGTGTCACGTAAAGTTATGAGGCGGCTCTGCCCTTCTGGCGAATCACCCGACGTGTCACGTAACGTTGTGAGTCATATCTGCCCCTCTGGTGAATCCCCCGACGTGTCGCGTAACGTTATGAGTCGGTTCTGCCCTTCTGGCGTATCATTCGACGTGTCACCTAACGTTCTGAGTCGCCTCTGGCGAATCCCCAATGTGTCGCGTAACGTTGTGAGTTGGCTCTGTCCCTCTGACGAATCCCCCGAAGTGTCGCGTAACGTTATGAGTCGGCTGTACCCCTCTAGCGAATCCCCGACGTGTCACGTAACGTTATGAGTCATATCTGCCCCTCTGGTGAATCCGCCGACGTGTCGCGTAACGTTATGAGTCGGCTCTGCACCTCTGGCGAATCCCTGACGTGTCACGTAACGTTACGAGTCGGCTCTGCCCTTCTGGCGAATCACCCGACGTGTCACGTAACGTTATGAGTCGGCTGTGCCCCTCTAGCGAATCCCCGACGTGTCACGTAACGTTATGAGTCATATCTGCCCCTCTGGTGAATCCGCCGACGTGTCGCGTAACGTTATGAGTCGGCTCTGCACCTCTGGCGAATCCCTGACGTGTCACGTAACGTTACGAGTCGGCTCTGCCCTTCTGGCGAATCACCCGACGTGTCACGTAACGTTATGAGTCGGCTGTGCCCCTCTAGCGAATCCCCGACGTGTCACGTAACGTTATGAGTCGGCTCTGCCCCTCTGGCGAATCACCCGACGTATCGCATAACTTTATAAGTCGGCTCTGCCCCTCTGGCGAATCCCCGGACGAGTCACGTAACGTTATGAGTCGGCTCTGCCCCTCTGGCGAATCCCCCGACGTGTCACGTAACGTTGTGAGTCGGGTCTGACCCTCTGGCGAATCCCCCGACGTGTCACGTAACGTTGTGAGTCGGGTCTGACCCTCTGGCGAATCCCCGACGTGTCGCGTAACGTTATGAGTCTGCCCTGCCCCTCTGGCGAATCCCCGACGTGTCACGTAACGTTATGAGTCGGCTCTGCCCTTCTGGCGAATCACCCGACGTGTCACGTAACGTTGTGAGTCGGCTCTGCCCCTCTGGCGAATTCCCCGACGTGTCACGTAACGTTGTGAGTCAGGTCTGACTCTCTGGCGAATCCCCGACGTGTCACGTAAAGTTTTGAGTCGGCTCTGCCCTTCTGGCGAATCACCCGACGTGTCACTTAACGTTGTGAGTCGGCTCTGCCCCACTGGCGAATCCCCAGCTTGTCGCGTAACGTTATGAGTCGGCTCTGCCCCTCTGACGAATCCCCCGACGTGTCACCTGACGTTATGAGTCGGCTCTGCCCTTGTGGCGAATCACCCGACGTGTCACATAACGTTGTGAGTTGGCCCTGCCCCTCTGGCGAATCACCTGACGTGTCACGTAACGTTGTGTGTCGGCTCTGCCCCTGTGGCGAATTCCCGACGTGTCACGTAACGTTATGAGTCTTATATGCCCCTCTGGCGAATTCCCGACGTTTCATGTAACGTTATGAGTCGGCTCTGCCCCTCTGGCGAATTTCTGACGTGTCGTGTAACGTTATGAGTTGGGTCTGCCCCTCTTGCGAATTCCCGACATGTTATGTAACGTAACGAGTTGGGTCTGCTCCTCTGCCTAATCCTCGACATGTCATGTAATGTTATGAGTTGACTCTGCCCCTTTGGCGAATCCCCCAACATATGTAACTTTATGGAAGCAAAAAGAAATCCATTATATACATAAGTGTGTGTGTGTGTTTGTGTCTGTCTGTCCCTCACCACTGCTCAACAACTGGTGTGGGTTTATTTATGTCCCCGTTACTTAGTGGCTCAGCAAGAGACCAATAGAATAAGTAACATGCTTAAAAAACATGTATCGTGATCGACTCTAAAACTCTATAAAGCTGTGCCCTGGCAAGGCCACAGTCTAAGCCTAATACAAGATTCTATAATTGATGAGGGTCTCTTTATATCCTTCTACTTTCTAGAAATATTGGCCAAATTTCCCTTGGATCCCACGCTACTCTCTTACAAAAAGGAATGGGCACCTTAAATAATGTAATCTTAAGCATACTTGTAAAAGTACTAAGAATACCTTTAATCATAAATCTGCTCAGTCAGTGCTGATCTTGGGATAAACAACCTCTAGAATTTTTGAACTACTTGCACATAGGTCATTAGTTCAAATTGTTACTGACATCTTTGGACACTAGACTTTATATTACATTAATCTCAGTTCACTTATCGGGAATGTTTAACATTATTTGGGGATGTCCTGCAATGGACCAGTGTGTGTCTGATCCAGAAGAGCATCCATTTAATTGTAAAAACAATTGCTCCAGCAAAACCTGGCTTCTTGCCTATGATATCATAGAAAATTAATTTGTGAAAATTTCTAAGAAATACCTTCTGCTGGATTAACCTATAGGATCTAATATACTTCATATTGAGCTTCCTCATATTTTTTAATGAATTACACCTATAATGAAAAAAAGAAGTAAAGATATTAACATTAATGATAATTATTGTAAAAGAGAGTTAGGGAAGTAATTCTGACATCCAAATTCATCAAAAATCGAATGGAAACATGTATTGGAGAGTAATTCTGAAGGAATATGTAATAACAAATCCATCTTGGATTGTCATTATGATGATGTTGTATATGATTGTTAATAACGTCTGACAGATTAAGTGTTATAACAGTGTTGATGTTTGACAGAATGTATATTATGGCAACATTAAATGTAACAGAATGCTATATTTATGTTGATGTTTGACAGAATTCATACTATATCCGTTAATGGTTGGTAGAATGCTATAACAGTGTTAATGACTGATACAATGAATACTATAACAGTGTTCATGTCTGACAGACATAAGCACTGTTATAGTGTACAGTCTGACAGAATGTTTGACAATGAATTTTATGATTTTAATATGAAGAAATTGATACATTGGTAAAACATTATTATAAACTTGTAGACATTTACAGCAATAAAATAACAAGCTTCATTATTGCAATTTTCTATTATTGTTTTTATTATAAAATATCATATAAACTACTTAAATTAAAATAACACTGTTAACAAACATTCACATCAATAACCTCTCAATAAACTTCACATTTAATGACAAGAGAACATCCACACTATCACTAGAGTTGCTAGAGATACCACACCTTACTCTACTAAAAAAATGAAGGACACAGTGTATCTAAAAATACATTGTATACTGTGTTAAAAAAGAAAGACAAGATGGTGAGAACTGGAAAGGTTTTGTTCAATATGCCTGCAGAACCAAGGCTGACCTGGGTATAAATAATTTTAAATTAGATAAGTTCGTTTCACAGTAACCTACCATAAAAATTGACCAAGCACACAGATAGTACAGTCACAATAATCAACTGCTGTATGTAACTGATTTGGAGGCACAATGGCCCAGTGGTTAGGGCAGCGGACTCGCAGTCATAGGATCGCGGTTTCAATTCCCAGACCGGGCGTTGTGAGTGTTTATTGAGCGAAAACACCTAAAGCTCCACAAGGCTCCGGCAGGGGATGGTGGTGAACCCTGCTGTACTCTTTCACCACAACTTTCTCTCAGTCTTACTTCCTGTTTCTGTTGTGCCTGTAATTCAAAAGGGTCAGCCTTGTCACACTGTCACGCTGAATATCCCCCCGAGAACTACGTTAAGGGTACACATGTCTGTGGAGTGCTCAGCCACTTGCACATTAATTTCATGAGCAGGCTGTTCTGTTGATCGAATCAACTGGAACCCTTGACGTCGTAAGCAACGGAGTGCCAACAACAACAACAATGTAACTGATATTTTTATCACTCTCCTCATCAAGGTATAAAATGTTAGGTTGGCCCCAGAACAGCATGACATCGCACCAAACAATATAATAACTTGGGATATTTTGCATAGCTTGTTACAGCTAGTTGCTGCTACATTCACCTTAAACTTTGACTATTTCTTTACGATTCTTTCTATTTCAATCTGCTTGGAAATTATTCCTTAAAACTGTTTAAATAGGTGTAGGAGTGACTGTGTTGTAAGTAGCTTGCTTACCAACCACATGGTTCCGGGTTCAGTCCCACTGCGTGGCACCTTGGGCAGGAGTCTTCTACTATAGCCTCGGGCTAACCAAAGCCTTGTGAGTGGATTTGGTAGACGGAAACTGAAAGAAGCCCGTCGTATATATGTATATATATATATATATATGTATGTATGTGTTTGTGCATATGTTTGTGTGTCTGTGTTTGTCCCCCCGATGTTTATGTCCCCCCGATGTTTATGTCCCCGTAACTTAGCGGTTCAGCAAAAGAAACCGATAGAATAAGTACTAGGCTTACAAAGAATAAGTCCTGGGGTCGATTAACTCGACTAAAGGTGGTGCTCCAGCATGGCCACAGTCAAATGACTGAAACAAGTAAAAGAGTAAATAGGTGGAGACATGGCTGTGTGATTAAGATTGCTTTGCAACCATGTGTTTTCAGATTCAGTCCCAAGTGACATATCGGGGATACGCCAGAGTTGCAGCGCCGACTCGTAACGTTACGCGAGACGTAGGGGGATTCGCCAGAGGGGCAGAGCCGACTCACAACGTTAAGTGACACGTCGGGGATTCGCCAGAGGGGCAGAGCCGACTCATAACGTTACGCGACACGTCGGGGGATTCGCCAGAGGGGCAGAGCCAACTCAAAACTTTACGTGACATGTCGGGGATTCGCCAGAGGGTCAGACCTGACTCACAACGTTACGTGACACGTCGGGGGATTCGCCTGAGGGGCAGAGCCGACTCATAACGTTACGCGACACGTCGGGGGATTCACCAGAGGGGCAGAGCCGACTCATAACGTTACGCGACACGTCGGGGGATTCGCCAGAGGGGCAGAGCCGACTCAAAACTTTACGTGACACGTCGGGGATTCGCCAGAGGGTCAGACCTGACTCACAACGTTACGTGACACGTCGGGGGATTCGCCTGAGGGGCAGAGCCGACTCATAACGTTACGCGACACGTCGGGGGATTCACCAGAGGGGCAGAGCCGACTCATAACGTTACGCGACACGTCGGGGGATTCGCCAGCGGGGAGAGCCGACTCATAACGTTACGCGACACGTCGGGGGATTCGCCAGAGGGGCAGAGCCGACTCAAAACTTTACGTGACACGTCGGGGATTCGCCAGAGGGTCAGACCTGACTCACAACGTTACGTGACACGTCGGGGGATTCGCCAGAGGGTCAGACCCGACTCACAACGTTACGTGACACGTCGGGGGATTCACCAGAGGGGCAGAGCCGACTCATAACGTTACGCGACACGTTGGGGGATTCGCCAGAGGGGCAGAGCCGACTTATAAACTTATGCGACACGTCGGGTGATTCGCCAGAGGGGCAGAGCCGACTCATAACGTTACGTGACACGTCGGGGATTCGCCAGAGGGGCAGAGCCGACTCAACTTTACGCGATACGTCGGGGGATTCGCCAGAGGGGCAGAGCCGACTCATAACGTTACGTGACACATTGGGTGAAGTGTCATTTACTGTAGCCCCAAATCAACCAATGCCCTGTGAGTGAATTTAGTAGATGGAAACTGTGTGGAAGCCCATCATGTGTGTGTGTGCATTTGTCTGGTACCACCACCATCGCTTGACAATGGGTGTTGGTTTGTTTACATCTCCATAACTTAGTGGTTCAGCAAAAGAGCCCTATAGAATAAGTGCCAAACTTAAAAAAAAAAACAGGGGTTATCACTCTTTTACTCGTTTCAGTCATTCGACTGTGGCCATGCTGGAGCACCGCTTTTAGTCGAGCAAATCGACCCCAGGACTTATTCTTTGTAAGCCTAGTACTTATTCTATTGATCTCTTTTGCTGATCCGCTAAGTTACGGGGACGCAAATATACTAGCATTGGTTGTCAAGTGATGTTGGAGGGGACAAACACAGACACACACACACATATATGTACATATATATATATATATATATATACATATACGACGGGCTTCTTTCAGTTTCCGTCTCCCAAATCCACTCACAAGGCTTTGGTCGGCCCGAGGCTATGATAGAAGATACTTGCCCAAGGTGCCACGCAGTTTAACTTAAAAAAAAAACAAACTCAAAATCCTCAAAGTGGTGTTCCAGCATGATGACTGCAGTCCAATGACTGCCAAGAGCAACAGCCTAAAACATTAAATAACTTACCAAACAATAACAGCTTATATAATATATCAGATTGTATCGCAACTTGTTATAAGTTAATATTTATCTATGAATTTGCTTTGAGATATATAAAGACATATTTATAAAACACTTATTTATAAAGACTTATCAATAAAAAGGTATCTACACATCTCTGGTTGCTTCTATATTTGTGTTCTAAACCTAAAACATTCTACTTCTCATAGCAGTTAAATTTATTCAACGTTCCACAAACTCTCTTTTATAAAATTGCTAGTGTTTTGGTACACTGTTCCACTTGCATTGATTTCTTTGGGTGGGTTGGGGACAGGGAATGAGTTATTAGATCACATCATTCTTCGTACAGTCTCAAGATTATATCATAAATTTCTTAAAGCTGTAATTTCATTTTAAATGATAATCCATATACTAGTTATTTATACACTAGTGATAAAAACACCAGCGATCTATACACAAACCATATATATATATATATATATATATATATACACACACCAGTGATTTAAACAGTCACTTATACACAAACACTTATACATCTATGTTCTATACACCAGCAAACTATATATATATATATATATATATATGCATACAAGCACATGCTTGTTACCTATACACCGGTCATCTATTCACCACTGATCTTTACACTCACCATTCAGATACCAGTTTTATTTACATTATATATATATATATCTGTAAAAAATATGTGACAGTTATTCGGAAGCCATGATAAAACTCCGAGTTTTGGATGTCAGGCCAGAAAACCACGCCGCCATCTCTTCAGTTATCTGGCCATCAAAAAAATGTTATGAAAATGACCGTTAAACAAAGGGAAATTACTATGTGATTGACCGTCATTAAGACAAAAGAGCTATAAGAATGACTGCTAAGTGAGGGGATGGAGCATTTTTTCGATGGCCAGATAACTGAAGAGATGGTGGCATGGTTTTCTGCCCCGAGATCCTAAACTCGGAGTTTTATCATGGCTACAGAATAATTGTCAGATATTATTTACAGATAAATTCCTCTATTTACATAATATCGAGGTCTCTTTCTTTCTTTTGTTGTCTTACCTTTTCTATCAATATATATATATATATATATATATATATATTATATATTTCATTTTTAACAGTGGGACTCAAAGTAGATAAAACTATAAAGAAAATCATCATCATCATCGCCATCATTTAATGTCCACCTTCCATGCTGGTATGGGTTGAATGGCTTGACAGAAGCCAGCCAAGCAGAAGGCTGCACCAGACTTGTGTGTCTGTTTTGACATGGTCTTTTTTAATCTATAATTTTATCTAATTTTGAGTTCCACCATTAAAAATAAAGTATTTCATATTCCTTTGAAGCTTGAAATACTTATGACATAAACTCTCTCTCACTCTCCATATATATATATATATATATATATATATATATATATACACATACATATACAGGCATACAATCACATGCATGCATGCATATACACATTACTTATACACCACATCACATATACATCATGTGTAAGCAGCCAGACATTAAACTGTTTGCTGCTTACTTAATTCCTTGCCGTCAATGTTGCTTGAAGCAACATACAGTTTATACATGCCATCGTTGTGTATAAACTGAATCTGGTCAGCTGGTCAATATCTCAGATGTCTGATAGAGAAACATACAGTGTTTATCCAATCTCTGACACCATAATATCCATGGCTAAAACACTTATCTCCGACATGACACAGTCCACCTAGTAGCAACACTGTATGAATGATGAATGTTCGTTTTTAATTAGTTATGATTATTTGTAATCATTCTATTAAGTCGCATGGCATGAAGTTGGTTGGGCTCACTTTCAAGCTGATCTGACCCTTGGAACCTGGACACACACGGATTTCTTCAAGTGGTGCCAGTTTAGAGCCAATGAATTGCTTCTTACTCAACAAACTTTTTGTATCACTGTATGGAATGTGTTGAAGAGATTGGGATTTGAAAAATGAACCATTTCAACAAAATAGGCTTCAGTTAAATTTTGTTTCAGTTCGAGGATAATCTGCTTCCAGCTTCATCGTCTGGAAAAAAAAAGGGAAAAAAAAAGGGAAAAAAAAATGTAAGAAACTACTGATATGACATTACAGATTGAAAGGGCTGAAGACAAATACTTTCCTCTTTGGCCAAGCCCTCATCTACATGTTTTTTGTTTTTTTTCAAGTTTCACTTGATAAGGAAAGTGACAGTGGAGAGGGAAGTTCTGCTCCCCAGCTGTTTTGTTAAAAGGTGGGTGAATGTCGCACGAATGGACTGAGTGAATGGGCCTACTCTAAGCATGCACCTGTAGACAAAGTGGAGAGGGCACTTACCCTTGTGGTCAGGATTGTTGTGGATTTTGTGGGTTTTCCACAAGCTGTCCAAAGATGTCTCCCTCTGAGGAATTTTGTTGTTATATTTGATTGTTTTTTTTTTCATTATTTACACAACTTTCATGTAAACCCACATTGTATTTATCTTGTGGTGTACATAACATTTTTCCCTTAATGTAAGCCTCATTAATAAAGAAATCATTATTATTATTATTATTATTATTATTATTATTATTTAAGGCGGTGAACTGGCAGAATCATTGGCACACCAAGCAAAATGCTTTGTGGCATTTTGTCCGTCTTTACATTCTGAGTTCAAATTCCACCGAGGTTAACTACCTTTCATCCTTTTAGGGGTCAATAAATTAAGTACCAGTGAACACTGGGATTGATGTAATCAACTAGTCCCCTCCCCCCAAAATTTCAGGCCTTGTGTCTTTAGTAGAAAGTATTATTATTATTATCATTTAGGTAGCAAGCTGGCAGAATTGTTGGCATGCTGGACGAAATGCTTTGCAGCATTTCTTTTGACTTTACATTCTGAGTTCAAATTTCACCGAGGTTGACTTTGCCTTTCAACCTTTCATGGTCAATAAAAATATGTACCAGTTGAGCACGGGTTGGTGTAATCAACTTACCCCCTCCCTTGAAATTGCTGACCTTGTACCAAAATTTGAAACCTTTATTATTGCTACTACTACTACTACTACTACTACTACTACTACTACTACTATTATTATTATTATTATTATTATTATTATTATTATTATTATTATTATTATTATTATTATTATTATTATTATTATTATTATTATTATGGTAGTGAGCTGGCAGAATCATTAGCATGCCGGGCGAAATGCTTAGCGATATTTCATCTGCCACTATATTCCAAGTTCAAATTCCACCAAGGTCAACTTTGCCTTTCATCCTTTCAGGGTCAAATTGTGCCTTTAGTAGAAAGGATGATTATTATTATTATTATTATTATTATTATAGTGGAAGGTAACAGGCTGATAGAATCATGATCATGTCGGACAAAATGCTACATTTCATCCAGTTTAATGTTCTCAGTTCAAAAGCTGCTGTGGTCAACTTTGCCTTTCATCCTTTTGAAGTTGATAAAAATGAGCACTAGTTGAGTTTTGGAGTTAATATAATTGACCAGCTCCCTCCCCCATAATTTTGGGCCTCGAGCCTATTAAGAAAGGATTATTATTATTTACAGGAAAATTGTCAGAATCATTAAAGCTTAGTAAAAGAAAAAAGAAAACAAAATAACTTGGAATATATGTATACTTCAAGTCCTTACATTTGAAGTTCCATTCCCTCTGATGTTATCTGGGTATTTCATCCTTATCATCATCATCATTTAACGTCTGCTTTCCATGATAGCATGGGTTGGACGATTTGACTGGGTACTGGCAAACTAGATGGCTGCACCAGGCTCCAATCTGATCTGGCAGAGTTTCTACAGCTGGATGCCCTTCCCAATGCCAACCACTCCAAGAGTGTAGTGGGTGCTTTTTACATGCCACCAGCATGAGGGCCAGTCTGGCGGTACTGGCAACAGCCACGCTCAAATGGTGTCTTTTACGTGTCAGTCCAATGTTTTGTTTTGTTCACATGCCACCGGCACGAATGCCAGTAAGACGAAGCTGGAAACAATTGCGCTCAAATGGTGCTTTTTACGTGCCACCGGCACAGGAGCGAGACCGCTGCTCTAGCAGTGATCCCGCTCGGATGGTGCTGTTAGCACTCCACTGGCACAGATGCCAGTCATCAAATTTGGTTCAGTTTCGATCTCACTTGCTCCAACAGGTCTTCGCAATCTGAGTTTAGTTCATAAAATATCATTCATGCTCTGGGATTCATGGTATTGACAAGCCCCCTTCCTATAATATTGCTATCCTTTGCCTACATAAAAAACCAAGGGTGGTGAACAGGCACAATTGTTAGAGCAGTGGATAAAATACATGCAGTATTTCTTCCTGCTCTTTATGTTCTGGTTTCAAATCCTGTCAAGGTTTAGTTCATCTTAAATCCTGTTTTTGCGGGTCAATAAAGTACAGTCAAGTATTGGGGTCTATGATACTGACTAACTGATCCCCATTATTATTATTATTATTATTATTATTATTATTATCGTTAAGGTGGTGAGTTGGCATAATTGTTAGGACACCAGGTAAAATACTTAGCTGCATTTTTGTCCCTCTTCACATTCTGCGTTCAAATTCCACCGGGTCAACTTTGGCTTTCATCCTTTGGGGTGGGGGGCAATAACATAAGTACTGCTGGAGTCAATTTAATCAACTCAGCTCCTCTCCCAAACCTGCTGGACTTGTACCAAAATTTGAAACCATTATTTATTATTATTATTATTATTAGTAGTAGTAGTACAATGAACTGGCAGAATTATTAAGCACACTGGACAAAATGCTTAGTGTCTTAACATTCTGATTTCAAATTCTACCAAGATTGACTTTGCCTTTCATTCTTTCAGAGTCACCAAATTAAGTACCAGTCAAGCACTGGGGTTGATGTAATCGACTTAATCCCTTTGTCTGTCCTCGCTTGTCCCCTCTATATTTAGCCCCTTGTGGGCAATAAAGAAATAAGAAATGTTAGCATGCCAGGCGGAATGCTTAGCGGTATTTCATCAGCCGTTACGTTCTGGGTTCAAATTCCGCTGAGGTCAACTTTGCCTTGTATGCTTTGTGAGTGAATTCGCTAGACAGAATCTGTGAGGCAGCCTATTGTACATATGCAAGTGTGTGTGTGTGTGTGTGTGTGTGTTTGTCCCCCACCATCATTGGTTCAATAAACGTGCCTGATGGAATAAGTACCAGACTTCAAAACATATACAGGGGTCTATTTGTTCAAATAAACCTCTCAAGGTTATGTCCCAGCATGGCCACAGTCCAATGACTGAAACAAATAAATAAAAGAGAAAATAAATGTACAAAAATATGATTTTCTTACCATTTTATTCTTGATTTTTATTTGTAGCTTAGATTCAGCATTATTTGTCTGCCTGTAACATGTATTTGTTGCTGTAGAAAGGAAACATCAAGATAATTGATTACATAATTGCATCTTTATCATTATTGATGACACAACCTTTATATTTCATATCAAATATTCAGCAAAAGCATATTTGGCCATGAGGAAATATCACCTTATTTGGAAACAGGCAAGATTTGAAGACAGAATGGGTTTCCAACTGGAGAAAATCTGCCTTGATAAACTACATCCAGCCCATGCAAATATGGAAAAGTGGAGGTTAGAACGATGATGACCTCAACCCTTGGAATTTTAGTGACACTCCAGTCTTGGAGTGTCAGTGAAGGCTCTGTGTACAGCCCTTTTCTCATGGTAAAATCATAAATAATAATAAAAAAATGCGATATTCTTTTCCCCATTAAAACATTACACTCCTCACAGCAAATGTGCTTCAATTATCTTGAACTTTCTTATTGATTGCTAGAGAGAAAGAGAGATGCCAGACAGTGGCTAATGTTTGTTAGACATTTGATTGTCTTGATATGAAAGAGATGCTGTGAATGGATGATGGATCATCATTCCCCTCATCATCGTTATTGTTTAACATCATTCTTCCACACTGGCAGAGTTTGGATGGTTTGACAAGAGCTAGAAGCCAGATGATTGCACCAAACTTTACTGTCTGTTTTTGCATGGTTTCTTTGGTTAGTTGTTCTTCTCAACACCAACCCCTTTTTAGAATGTACTGGATGCTTTTTATGTGGCACTACCACTAGCGAGGTCACTGAGTAACTTGCAAGACAAAGCCCTTCAACTGGGGCAGAAGTAGTATTGATAGATGTAGCTTTGTGCTAGGCTGTTTCTCCATTACTACATCTTTTTCTGTGGTCTGTTGTAATCCAGTTATTCCTCATTTGCACTGAGAGAGAGAGTTAGAAACAGTTATCTTGCAGTAGAGGAGACATGTGGTTACCCCATTTGGTAAAAGAGAGAGAGAGAGGATGATCAAGAAGATGTCAGGGTATGTCACAAGACATATGAAGACATGAAAGGAAATGATGAAGTCGGATATATAACAATGTTATATTTTACAGACAAGATGATACAGAACCAAGGTGAGTGGTAATGTGTAAACACATCCAACCCATGTCAGCATGAGATGAAATGATGATGATCATCATCATCAGTAATGGCAGTGATGGTTGTGTTGGTGAAGGATGCGGAGGAGATGATGTTAACATTTTTATTATTAGTATGCAGATAATTACTTACATTGACATGTGACAGTGTCGTTCATGTAGAACGACACTTCACTTGCAAAATATTTTCCACTACATAGACAAAACAAAGATAAATATACACACCCACACATGTGTGTGTGTGTATATATATATATATATATATATATATATATATAAGTATGTGTGTGTGTTTATATATACATGCATGTGTGTATTTGCACACACACACACATATATATATATATATACAATTATACACAAACACGTGTGTATGTGTATGTATATATATATATATATATATATATATCTGGCATGTTCTTTTTTTCCTTTCACCATGCCTACTGCCACCTCTAATATGCTTCTGATCTAAAATTTCCAGCTAACAATAATTGTTTATAGTTGGTTGTCTGCTGCCGACTTTAGGTTAAGGCATGAATATATTGCAACATTATTATAGTTACCATCAGTAATCTTAAAAAAAAAAAAAGAGCTTTCACTAAATACACGTTATCTACCAGATATTCCAGGTGTAGTGTCTGTGAGACACACTATAATATTTCTTGAAATAGATATCTTAATATACAATGAAAACTTGAGATAGATAAACTTTTGAAAATGTCGCACAAGTTTGCAAATACTGAGGCAGAAAGAGAAGAGCTAACAATAAGTTATATCTATGTTTCTGTCTAATCTAATATCAGTTATATTTTATCAGAGGACAAAGATATCAAGGATATTGGCATTAATATTTTTATATTTCTAACTGTACCAATGCCAAGAGAAGCATCAAATTTCTGATATCAAGTGAAGGAAGAATTTAATCTCAACTTTCACTAAGCTTCCAAAATGCACAAATTGCTAGAAATGACTGTGAAATCTCCTTTAAGTTATACATCACTCACTTGAACAGAAAGGGCACATTGGATAAAGTAATCCAAAATATACAATGTTTGGGAGAAGGATGGACTGGTTAAATCTGGGATGCCTTAGATCTTAGGACTGGTCAAAAAAGACTAAGGGTTAAAAAACAATGCATATATTTAAAGAGAGAGGACTTAACAAGAAAATAAAGCAGAGTACTGTGTGGGAATGTATTTAACAAAATTCATAATAGTTTGTATGGTGTCTTCTGTAATTTTCATCAGCAGTTTTTCAAAAGAATAATGCTTGATTTTAGAATTAAGTCTGGAACAATATGACAGACACTTCAGTTATTCAAATGTGATAATTTTACAAATGATAGCTATGAGCCAACAGGTCTGCATGGAAACTCTCTCTCTCTCTCTCTCTCTCTCGTTTCTACATTGTAAAAGTGATAGAGAGATTATGATTGAGTTTTATGCTTACTGAACTGGATGGATCAAGTGTATACTTACTTTTCAGCTGCAATCTCTCGTCTTTTCATTATTATTTCTATAACTGTCAGCAACAATAATACACCAAGAATAATTAAACAGAGTACCACATCTGAAGAAAAATTTTTTTTTTTAAATCATATCAAAATAAAAATTATCAAGTAAGCATGTTAAAATTGATTAGATTTTCGCAATTTGTAAAGTATTCAGATTTATATATAATCTGGGCAATTGGATTATATTGATTTCTTACACGACAAATAATAATAATAAGTAGAAGAAGAATGGTTTCAAATTATAGCACAAGGCCAACAATTTTTTAAGGGAGGAGTAAGTTGATCATATTGACCCCCAGTGTTCAATTGGTACTTATTTTATAGACTTCAAAAGGAAGAAAGGCAAAGTTGACCTCGGTGGAATTTAAACTCAGAATGTGAAGATGGACAAAATGCAGCTAAGCCTTTTACTTGGCATGCTAATGATTCTGCCAGCCAGCCAACTAATAATAATCCTTTCTACTAAAAGCACAAGGCCTGGAATTTTGGAGGAGAGGACTAAATTACATCGACCCCAGTGTTTCATTGGTTCTTAATTGACCCCAAAAGGATGAAAGGCAAAGTTGACTTCAGCACAATTTGAATTCAGAATGTAAAGATAAATGAAATGCGGCTAAGCATTTTGCCCAGCATACTAACAATTCTGCCACCTCACCACCTTAATAATAATAATGATCATCATCGTTTAACGTCCGCTTTCCATGCTAGCATGGGTTGGATAGTTTGACTGAGGACTGGCGAACCAGATGGCTGCATCAGGCTCCAATCTGATCTGGCAGAGTTTCTACAGCTGGATGCCCTTCCTAACACCAACCACTCCGAGAGTGTAGTGGGTGCTGTTATGTGCCACCAGCATGAGGGCCAGTCAGGCAGTACTGGCAATGGCTACACTCAAGTGGTGTTTTTTACGTGCCACCCGCACAGGAGCCAGTCCAGCAGCACTGGCAATGACCTCACTCGAATGGTTTTTCACATGCCACTGGCACAAGTGCCAGTAAGGTGACGCTGGTAACGAACACGTTCGAATAGTGCTTTTTACATACCACCGGCATGTAAGCCAGTCAGCTGCTCTGGTAGCGATCACACTCGGATGGTGCTGCTAGCGCTCCACTGGCACGGGTGCCAGTCATCGAATTTGCAAATTTAATTTGATTTCGATTTCACTTGCCTCAACATGTCTTCGCAAGCAGAGTTTAATAATAATCCTTTCTACTATAGGCACAATGCCTGAAATTTTGTGGGAGGGGTCAAGTTGATTTCATTGACCCTAGTGCTTAACTGATACTTATTTTATTGATCTTGAAAGAATGAATGGAATAACTGACCTCAGCAGAATTTGAACTAAAAGCATAAAGCTGGAAGGTATGCTGCTAAGCACAGTCTGGCATGTTAACAATTCTTATTTCTTTATTGCTCACAAGGGGCTAAACATAGAGGGGACAAACAAGGACAGACAAAGGGATTAAGTCGATTACATCGACTCCAGTAGGATGAAAGGCAAAGTCGACCTCAGTGGAATTTGAACTCAGAACATAACGGCATTTCTTCCAGCATACTAATAATTCTGTCAACTCACAACCTTAATTATAATAATAATCCTTTCTACTAAAGGCACAAAGTCTGAAATTTTGGATGTTGGGGTTAGTCTATGACATCAACCCCAGTGCTGAAATGTTACATTATTTTATCAACTCTCAAAGGATAAACAGCAAAGTTAACCTTGGCAGAATTTAAATTCACAATATAAAAAGTCACAACAAATTCCAGAAGATATTTTGTGAAACATTCTAACGATTATGCTCCAGAAAGTGTCTCCTCTTCATGGAACATATGCTCCTCATTGAACTATTTTATTATCTTTTTTGTCTCTTTAACTACAAGATAAATGGTTAAACATGGCTTACAGATATCCGAGAAATGGGATAAACAAACAAAAATTATATAAGAAAGAGGTTGAAAGATGCTATACAATACATGTATTTAATTAAAACAATAATTAACACTACACACGCACACACACGCACACACACATACACATGCACGGTTGGCATGCAGTGTTGTGAAATAAAATTTTCAACCACTTCAAACCTGTTTGGGACATATTTGGCCCAACATATTTGAACTGATCAAAAAGCTTGTTTATTTCATTACTTTACTTTGCATGTCAACCAATTATTTTGTTCTGGCCTGACAGTCACAGCACATATCCCATGGATAATTTCTAGTGATTTCTAACAAGGTAGTGAAAGCCTCTTGTCATTTTGGATTTGTCCTGTTTGGTATCTAATGCTGATGAGAGCATAAGTAACTTCAAATGCATATATTAGACCATAGGTGAATGCTATGAAATGACTAACATTTTTTCATATTTTGCTTAAAGCAGGGAATTTTCTCCCATGGTAAATCACAGTGAAAATGGCATTTTACAGATCAAATATATCCCAAACATATTTGAGTTAACCAAAAAATTATTATTTATATATAATACACACACAGACACACACATTGCATCAATTATATGCATCCTTTCTACAACACCTATTTGCATCCTCATATTATTTCAAACTGTTGAATCCAGAATCTTCCATGATGTCTTTAGACACTCATGGAAATTCATAGAGTTCTTTAGCCATTCATGTGAAAAAAAGAAACCATATCTTGCAAATCACTGAGTTGTAACATGTGGTGAACATCCATATAATACTCGATTGAAATTTAGATTTTCTTACATTTTTTTGTATGCTGGTCCTATCTCTTTACCGGCTCTATGTTCTGAATCCATATCTTACTGAGGTCTACTTTGCCTTCCTTCCCTCCAGGTTAATAAAATAAAATACTAATCAAGTACTGGAATTATCCCTCCCCTTGAACAGGCAACTTCCCAGACAATAGCAAATGGGTTCTCATTTGTCTTGTTAGTGTATCTTTTTTGAAGAATATTATGCAAACTAGTTGGATACCTTAAAACAGACAATAATGGGTACCATTTTACGAACATCATAAAACCAACAATTTGTAATTGTTTATTATATTTGGAAGTCAGGACTTTCAAACAGTATAATTGACAAAGTTTTTCTGTTTATATATATTTACTAGGTCTGAAGGTGCAATATTGAAGAGAAGCTAATTTCGATTATTTCAAAATTCCTGTATTTTTACAAATCTCACATACCCCTATAACGTCTTTTGCATGTCCAGAGTGTTATTTGTAACCCAGTTTGAGACTTACTACAGCAGTATCTTACAGTAGATTTTTTTTTTTCGTTGTAAAGGGCTGTGGAAATAATTTTATTCAGGGAGAAGGGCTCTTTACTTGTCATCACTGGAGATGATCCCTTTCATGAGATATTAGCTTCCTGTTATTGGAGAAGGATTACTCTGTTATTGGAGAGCATCTCTTCATCACAAGAAGTGCACCCCTCCAATCTCCAATCTTTTAATTGCCTATTTTAGATTTTGTGTGTGTATGAGAGTATTTTCTTTTTTTTCTGACAATTTGTCAATCCTTTTTGGCCTTTGTCTTGTCCCCATCCTCATATAGTAATGTTTCTTTCCATTTCCACCCCAACATGACTGGCACTTTATTTTATCAGTCCCAAAATGATAAAAAGCAAAGTTGACCTCAGAACTTAAAGAACAAGAGCAAATACCACAAAGCATTTTAAAAGATGCTCTAATGATTCTGCCAATCTACTTATAGAATATTAAAAAGAGAATATAGAAATATCTGAATATAAACTTCTAACTTTCTATCTTCTATCCACAAATATGAAGAGAAGAGAATGATCTGATTTTGTTCAGCTTAAATCCAGTTGATCTACAATTTATAAATTGCTTGTCATAAATATTCTTATAAATAGCTTTTTCTTATCTGTTTGATTAATTTATAAATTGTTTTGTACATAAGAAAAGTATCTCGAAACTCATAGTTTAAATTGGGCATTGAAAGATGTCTTCACCAAGTTTAGTTAGTTGAGCTTTATAACTAGTAAGACAATTGGCTTTATGCCCAACTAATGAAGATACCAGGAGAAACCCTACTGTTAATCCGTTGTTCTTGCTTCAAAGTCGGGATGTCAATGGCCAAAAAGAAATGTTTTGTTAAAATACTAACTTGACTGGTATGCAGATGTTTATTGGCACTAATTTATGGATATTTTGGTGAAACAAGATTGTCTATCATTCATGCCATTTTTTCAATCATGTTAAGGATGTCAGGAACTGAAACTTGTTAGTTTAGCTCCAGGACTGCTTTGATGAAACAGATATATGCTATTGCTGCTGTGAACATCTTTTATTCAGGTATAGTATATGCAACAAAACTTCCATAAACTAGAAACTCTTAAACAAGTAAAACCTTCACCAGAATTTGATTTCCTATGATGGGCAATTGCACAATACCAATGTATGGTATAACATATGCAAAGACACCATCATAAACTAAGAAACCAAGAGCTTTTAAATAAGTTTAATCATCATCATCATCGTTTAACGTCCGCTTTCCATGCTAGCATGGGTTGGACGATTTGACTGAGGACTGGCAAGCCAGAAGGCTGCACCAGGCTCCAATCTGATCTGGCAGAGTTTCTATAGCTGGATGCCCTTCCTAACACCAACCACTCCGAGAGTGTAGTAGGTGCTTTTACGTGCCACCGGCACGAAGGCCAGTCAGGCAGTACTGGCAACAAAAATACACCACTTTGAGCGTGGCTGTTGCCAGTACCGTCTGACTGGCCTTCGTGCTGGTGGCACGTAAAAGTACCCACTACACTCTCAGAGTGGTTGGTGTTAGGAAGAGCATCCAGCTGTAGAAACTCTGCCAAATCAGATTGGAGCCTAGTGTAGCCATCTGGTTCACCCATCCTCAGTCAAATCGTCCAACCCATGCTAGCATGGAAAGCGGACGTTAAACGATGATGATGATGATGATACATATATATACACACACACACACTTCCCAAGGTGTTGCACAGTGGGGCTGAACCAATCCAAGACCTTATGGTGGGGAAGCAAGCTTCTTAACTATACAGCCATGCCTGTATCATCATCATTTAACATCTGCTTTCCATATATATATATATATATATATATATATATATATATATATATATATATATATGTATGTATATATGCTTAGAGACAGACATATATACCTATAAATGGGGGAGGATGACAGAGGCCAAGAGAGCAATCAATCAAAAAGAATAATTATTGTACCATAGTCACTCCAAGTGCTCATGTTTAAGAGAACAATTAAGTGATAGAATTACTCAAAATTGAATTGTAGCTATTATGCATGTTTGCAGGTGTATGTATGAATGATTTTTCCGGCACAGAATTCAAACTAGTCTCTAACAAAGTAGCAAGACCATTTTGTTTAAATTAAGACAGTTCCTAAGATTCATAAATATATGTACTGAATACTTACAGAGTTATCTGAAGAAGGACACATTGGGTAAACTAAAATGTTAGAAGAGAGTCATAAAGCTATTTAGCAAGGGGCCAGAAAATTTTATTGCAGTTTAGTAAGCAGGATGCTATGTGAAGCACACATCCTATTAAAAATTTGTTAATGTAAAATTGATGGAGCGCTGATCAGTTGGTTGACTTGAATTCCAGAATTTTCTAGGAACAGGAGTTGTACAGTGCAAAATGATTTAGTCATGATTTAGTTAGTAGTAATGTGTTTTTCTGATAGAAGAAAAAAATAGTGATAGCTCACTAAAGTTTGGATGTAGGAAAGTGATCAAAGGAGATTAACAGATGCAGACATATTCAGAATGACAAACGATTCAGACACTTAACTACCACCAATAAATTTAAATGTTGAGTTCAAAGAAGGTGACAAAACCTGCACTGCATAACATAACATTAATTTCTTAGTCTCTAATACATTTTTAAACTGTTAGCATAAGGTGATGATAAATATAGTTGTACTAGCAGAAATACCCGGCGTTGCCCGGGTCAAAGAGAATAATGAAATCTAAAAACGCCGTCTAGACTACGCGTCATCTTTATATATAGAGATGTATATACACACACGCACCCAAACACACGTATATATATGTATATCAATATAAATATATGAAAGTCAATGAAGTTTCGTAAAAGAAGGTGATCATGTACATACTTTCTTGCTGTTGTGATTATAACACCTCGTTGTAAACAATGTTCCTTGTTTTCCCTTGCGGAGCATATACAAATAGGTTTTTTTTGCTGCCCACTCTTGAGCAGCCAACATACAGTTGTCCATGTGAGAAGCAGGGCTCTTCCAAGAGAAGACCAGCTACAGACAGTGTTTGACCCTGAGATTTGTTTATGGACATGGCAAAAGTCACACGATGGGGGAATTGTAGTCTTCTGAATGTAAAAGGAATGTCTGCTCCTGATGGAGTAAGAGGAATTCTTGGAATAAAGACGTCATCCCCTTTTGCACATCCAGAAAGAATGGTAGCCTCGATAACGTGTGACATCATTTTCTTTATCACGAGTCGTGTTCCATTGCAAAGTCTTGGTGGTTCCAGATTGCGGAGCAGCATAACAGGCGTTCCAACTTTAAGTGATAATATGTGGGGAGGTAGTCCTGGAGGCTCCAACGAATTGAAAAATTCAGGCGGATAGTTCACCACTTCATTTGTATCTGGAACTGTATCAACAGACTTGTAAGTTTGAAGATTGCCGGGAAGAGAATGCATCAGGTGCTGATTAATTTTTGTAACAGCTACGTTTTTTGGAGCTAATATTGCTCTTTCACATAGCCAATTGTGATTTTGGTAGTTTTGTTTAAAGTTGGGAAAGACTTTGTGTTTGAGGTCATCTACAGAATTAACAACAGAACAAAATGGCCATACTTCTATTTCTTCTGCAGCATCGAGAGGCACCTTGCCATCACCAATTGTCAAAATGCCCTGTGCGAATTTTTTGGACATTTGGTCGCCGTGTAGCTGAGCTCTCATGTTAGTGTTAAGAGTGAGGATAGTAACATGATGCCACAGGGTAGAGGACTTTAGACATGCTTGGACCTCATCTGCTCTAGTGCCTTTTGGAATGACAGGAAGAGTTTGCCTGAAATCACCTGACAACAGAAGCGTAACACCTCCCATTGGAGCGTGACAGTCTCGGATGTCTTTCAGGGCTCTATCTAATGCTTCCAAAGCTCTCTTGTGAGCCATGGTGCATTCATCCCAGACAATTAGATGACACCTTTTAAGTACCTGCCCCTGATCTGAGCTTTTGGTGATGTTGCATGAAGGCATCTCGGATGCTGCTAAATTTAACGGGAATATAAAAGTCGAGTGTGCTGTCCTGCCACCGGGTAACAAAGTAGCTGCAATCCCAGACAGGCATAGCTGTAAGATGCATTACGGATCTATAGCAATTGGAAGGGCATGACCCAATTGAAATAACAACGTGTGACGTTTGGAGTAAAGGGAAATGAAAGTGTCGCCTCTGGAGTTTGCAAATGACCACTATACCGATAGGTAATTATGCAGACAAAATTTACAATCGATAAATGTCTTAGAATAACCAGTCATTCATCTGGGAAGGCCTTGAAATCAATGTTACCAACTGGGGACTATGTGTGTCGCAGTGATAATAAAAAGACTCAAAGGAGGTCTGCAACGAAATAATTTTACTCAACACTTTGCAAGTGAATCAGTGGAGGCAAAGATGCGTCTCATTTACTTGACAATTTATGCACCACATTGCAGAAATCACAATGTAAGTATATCTGAAAGGGTAGTCTCACACTGTTGTACCGTTGAATTACAAATAATGCCCATCTGTTATGTTCGGGTTAAAATTTCATCAACATCAAAAATATATGAATTTTCATGGGAGTTATGGCCGTTATGCAAAGAATATAATTTCCAAATTTCATAAAGATCCATTCAGTACTTTTGACGTAGTTTTGGATAAGAAAACAAATGACTAATGTGTGTGTTTGTGTGCATGTGTGTGTGATGGGTGTATATATATGTATAGATATCTGTATGCATGTATATATGTATATATGTGTACATATTACATGTACATATATATATATATACATATATATATATATACATCTACACATGTATACATATACATGTATGCATATATATATATATATATATATATATATATATATATATATATATATATATATACGTGTACATATACATCTATATCTATACATATACATCTCTCTCTCTCTTTCTCTCTCTATATATCTATACATATACATCTATATGTATACATATACATCTCTCTCTCTCTCTCTTTCTCTCTCTCTATATCTATACATATACGTGTACATATACATCTATATGTATACATACACATCTCTCTCTCTTTCTCTCTCTCTGAAAGTATCTGTCACTACAGTATCGAAATGGTGTACATATACACCTATATGTATACATATACATCTCTCTCTCTCTTTCTCTCTCTCTCTCTGAAAGTATCTGTCATTACAGTATCGAAATGGTGTACATATACATGTATATGTATACATATACATCTCTCTCTCTCTCTCTCTCTCTCTCTTTCTGTCTCTCTCTCTCTTTCTGTCTCTCTCTTTCTGTCTCTCTCTTTCTGTCTCTCTCTTTCTCTCTTTCTCTCTCTGTGAAAGTATCTGTCATTACAGTATCGAAATGTGATTGTTTCAGTTAGTGGAATAGTTTCATTTTTAAAGTGGAAGTATTTGACATGAGTGTTTTTGTTTCACTTTTGACACGTAATACTTAAATAGTGGAGGAGATATTATGTTGCCGTGTGCTCGAACTCTGCAAGAAGTTAAAAACTTTTTTGACTAAAACACAACTGGAACCCTAAGTAAGGCATGTGTAAAATTTGAATGAAATTGGTTGCGTAGTTTTCGAGTTTTAGGGATTCACACAGACAGACAGACAGACAGACAGATAGACAGACAGACAGACATTCTCATTTTTATATATATAGATGAGGAATCCCATTCAAAACTTATTTCTTTCTCTCTCAACAGAGACCAAATATTTGCATTCGATGACATTGCAATGTTCTCTTTTCTTTTCTCATGCTGCTTTAGCAAGTCTTGGAATGTTTTGGAAAGACTTGGAATGTTTTCAATAATAACAACAACAACACTGATAATAATAGGTCTGCTAAAGAAATCAAGTGTAATAACTATATAATGTTTAAATATGTATATATATATATGTGTATATATATATATATTACTAATTTAGAGACGAACCACCACTCTACAACTCAGTCAACTCAGAACCTGTCCAAATCCGTGTGTGTGGGTATGTATCTAAATATATATAAAGATGACAAGCAAAATTCTCAAAATATTTCAAAAAAGAAAAAAATGATAAAAAAAAAAGGAAAGGAGAAGAATTAGAATTCTGTCAATTTAAAAAAAAAAAATTTAGTTTGTTCAGCTTCACTGGTAGAATGAACAAGCATTAGAACTGCATGCCAGAAGTTTTTTTTTTACTCCTCTTTTTTGTAAAAACAAAATTTCTGTATAAAATATGATAACTTTATAATATGCACAATATCTCCTCTTACTAGAAATATTTTCTTCATGATAAAAATAAATAAGTATAGCTGTTTTCTAATATTGATTATTTTTTTCATTATGAGTAAAGAGTCAAAATATTCACAATTCTTTATATATATAAATTGAAGATTAAAAAAAAACAGTGAAATAACATAGGAATATAGAAGTATATTGGTTTCAAATTTTGGCACAAGGCCAGCAATTTCGGAGGATGGTGTAACTCAATTACATCGACCCCAGTGTCCAACTGGTACTTACTTTTATCGACACTGAAAGGATGAAAAGCAAAGTTGACCTTGGTGGAATTTGAACTCCAAGCATGAAGACAGATGAAATGCCACAAGCATTTTGTCTGGCATGCTAACTAGTCTACCAGCTTGCCACCTTGTGAATATAGAAGGTCGGTACTGTTTGGGTGGGCTTGAACTGGTAATTAGCATGATTATTTATCCTATTCCACTCCTCCACATGCACACATTATAAAAGATGGAGTCAAATGTCTCTTTTTGCATTCCTTCTTTCTATCATACTAAAGGAATGGAGAAGGTAAAAAACAGTGGCTGAAAGGAAAATGAATGGTAAAAACAGTAAAAGGGAAAGAAATGATAAATGGAAAACGAATTATGTACAAAGGAGAAGATTACAGATAACTAGATCGGTGGAAGACTACAGAGTCGGTAGAATCACGTCTGCAGATGTGGCTTTGTTCCCCAAAGGCAGCCTTCAACTTTTTCCAGCCAAAAGGGTTTTTTGCAACCCAATATTTACATGCTATTATTTACAGCTTTAAGGCGGCGAGCTGGCAGAATCGTTAGCACGCCGGGCAAAATGCATTTCGTCCGTTCTTAAGTTCCGTGTTCAAATTCCACCGAGGCCGACTTCACCTTTTCTCCTTTTGGGGACAATGTAATCGATTTGTCCTTCTTCCCCACCCACACCAACAGAAAGTATTATTTACAGCTTTATGTGCTTTGAGATCCACATTCAATTATTTAATGTTCTCTCGAAAGTTTATAAATTCTTATGACGTGAATAAACACACACACACACACACACACACACACACGCAATATATATATCACCTTAATCAACCAGAATGTCGGGTGTCGTTTCGACACCGCTGGTCACAACATACCGTCCATTCGTCTCTTGATCGTGCGTTTCTCGTCTACATAGCTCCAAACGCTTGTATTTCACCAACCCACCGTTTTGGAGGCCTTCTGTGTGGGCTCTTCTGCTCGCGCGGATACTATTCGACAACTGCGCGAGTCCACCGATTGTCAGTGAACCAAGCGATTTGTCCAGTCGATCTGAATGTCTTCCTTCTGTATTCGGTGATGATGTCTCTCACGCCAGATTTCTCTCTGCTCGCTTCGCTTCGGATGTGCTCTTTCAGCGATACTCTCTGCATCGATCTTTCCATAACTCTTTGAGTAGTTACCAGCCTCTGTTCTTCGTTGTAGTCCTAGTTTCGTTTCCGTACAAAATTATAGGTAAAAATCATACCATTGAAGAGTCGAAAGCCGCTCTGCTGTACAAGCATGCAACATCCCTGTCAGATATTACACATAGCACACAAACTTCATTGTTTTATTTACGCGAATTTACGAGAAACCACGTGAACGAAGCGGAACTGTTTTCCAAAATTGAGGCGAACACTTTTTCTATGTGATCGGCTTGAAAAATTAAGACACTTGAATATTTTCCTGCTTTTCTTAACATGAAACCAATGGTAGCCTTAATTCACAAGTAAAGAAATTATATTCACCAATGCGGTGTTGAACACTCATTTCCATCGTTTTATATTATATATATATCTATCTATATACATACACACACACACATACCGAGATGGGCAAAAGTTGGGATACAGTTGCTTAATATGAGTGGATTGGTCTTTTCATTTCTTATCTTAAGAAATTGAGAAATGAAAAGAACATTCTACTCATTAAGCAACTGTATACATGTGTAATGATAAAAGAGGGAGATAGAGAAACACAGAGGGTGATTAAGTGAGGGGGAAAAGGAGAGAAACTTGCGTATGATATTGAACTTCGTTAGTGGTACCATTTAGAACTGAAAAGATGAAGTGGAAGTAGATTTTGGTTGACTGAACAAAGAGAAGAAGCCTAATGTAGATGGATAGAGCCAAAAACAGAAGAAATAATGAAGTATGTGAGTGGATTAATGAATATGCTTAAGGCAAGGAAGGATTAAGAGCATAAAAGTAACGAAAGGAAGGGGCAACTTTTCATACAAGCAACAGGTAACTAACTGCAAGTCATATGGACGAAGACATTTTCAGTTGTTAAAAAACCGCTCGACTTCGAACTTCAGAAATACGATGAGGATTATCATCAGAAGTCAATTACTCGATGAGAATTGGAGAGAAGTATTGCAGAATGGCAAGAAGACACTCTAGAAGAAATACAAGCAAGGCTTTCAACACCCATCTGTGATACACACGCACAGATATACTTGTACATAATTACACATGATCTTAAAATTAGCCTTCCCCCACTATCCGCCATCCTCCACCCCGGCTCCAGTCCCACCCCCACAACCAAATATTACCCATGCCATGGTGCTCTTTGGCTCCAATTCCAAATGGCATACCTCCAAAGCACTAAAAAGGTTTTCTTCCTGGTTTTGATATGGGCGTTTTTGTTCCGTTTATTATTATTATTATTACAACAGCCGTAATGCCCGCATACCCCACGCCGCACTGTTCCTTTCACCCCTTTCTGACGGCTGTCTATATAATTTCAAATCGTTTGGTAAAGTGGCCGATATGAGAATATTATAATTATTATCAAGGCGGCGAGCTGGCAGGATCATTAGCACACCGGGCGAAATGCTTAGCGGTATTTCGTCTGCCACTACTTGCTGAGTTCAAATTCCGCCGAGGTCGACTTTGTCTTTCATCCTTTCGGTGTCGATAAATTAAGTACCAGTTGAGTATTGGTACTTAATGTCATCGACTAGCCCACCCACCCCACCTCACAAAAATTTCAGGCCTTGTGCCTATAACAGAAAGGATTATTATTATTATTATTAAGGCGGTGAGCTGGCATAATCGTTAACACGCTGGACGAAATACTTAGCGGTATTTTGCCCGACGCTACTTTCTGCGTTCAGGTTCCGCTGAGGTCAGCTTTGTCATTCATCCTTTCGGGTTCGATGAAATAAGTACCAGTTACGCACTGGGGTGGATGTAATCGACTTAATCCCTTTCTCCACATTTGAGGCATTGTGCCTATAGTAGAAAGGATTATCATTATCATCATTGTTAGCACGCCGGACGAAATGCTTAGCGGTATTTCGTCCGTCGCTATGTTCTGAGTTCAAATTCCGCCGAGGTCGACTTTGCTTTCATCCTTTCGGGGTCGATAAATTAAGTACCAGTCAAATACTGAGGTCGATGCGAATGCGTGTCCCTCTACCCACAAAAACCCAGGCCTTGTGCCTATAGTAGAAAGGATTATTATCATTATTATTATTATTTGTAGTAGTAGTAGTAGTAGTAGTAGTAGTAGTAGTAGTAGTAGTAGTGTCATCTCGAATTCAAATCTCAGTGAGGCTAAATTTGCTTTTCATATTTTTTGGGTCTATAAAGGTTAGTACCAGTCGACTAATCACCGGCCTTATGCCACAATTTGAATCCATTTCTAGTAGTTATAGGTGCCCTAGATACCGTTACCAATAGACATGGTAGTTTTTTTTTTATCGAGATCAGTAGAACTACGCGAGTTGCATTAATCCAGAAATATGTTTTATCAAGAACAGCAGGGATTGTTCGAAAGTTCCACGATATCAAGGACATTGATTCCAAATATAGCATATTTGCCTTTGCCATTAGATAACATATTTTTACACACACCCTGAAGGTTGATTTTAAAATGTTAATCGAGCGGTAGTAGACTTATGCCAGACAGACAATATAATCTGTATAACCACCAAAGTTTGACCGTCAGCAGGCCAAACGAAATACATAAGAAACGTGTGACGATTTCGTATTTTCTGCCATTACTTCTGGACAAAGCTCATCAACACCCTTCTTGTCAAGATCCTAAACCATGATGCTTGATCCATTCGCATTCTTTTTGTTGTTAGCCATTTGGTAGAGATCAAGATTGTTTCTCTAATCGTCAAGAATCCTTATGAAAATAACTTTACGTGGAACCTTTATGGAGCATGGTGGATGGGTTACAGAAATTTTTACGAACCCAGTCAATCAAGACAGTACTGTCACTGCTTCGAGAGATAAAACTCTAATTTTGACTCAGTTGACTAAAAATGAACAGCATCAGTTTTATTATGATGATAAACCACCGAATAGACAGCTATTTTGTCTCAAATTTAGGTATAGGTTTCTTTCATAACGATAATCAATCGGGTCTACTATGTTACAACACGTTTCTCAGGGCTTTTTAAAAGTTTTTTTTTAATAACTGCATACTACTTAGTATCAACTACATTGTAACACCGTGACTTTACAACACTTGATTAGCTCATTACTCTATCACATATTTTTCCTATTGGCTCAGTTTTGTTTGGCTTACCATGTTGCCATATCGGCATGAGCCACATTCTACTGGTTAATCAGTTCAATAATGTCAAGTCTTACACATGCAAGCAAGGAAAAGTGAACGTCAGAACGATGATGACGGCCATTTAACTGTATCTACAATGAATTGAATTACTGTCTACTTCTAAAGAGCTTCACAATTCAAAAGAGACTTGTTCATCTTCCAAAACCCGGGTCCCTGTCTATGACATTTATCTACGTGTACCTCACACGTCACAAGTTTGTGATCCGTGTGGTGGCACGCTCTCAAAAGAGCCATCCATTCGGAGTCCATTAGATTTAGCAATCAGCTAAGTTCAGATAAGACTAGGATAGAGGGCGAATTAGTTAAAAAATTAGACGAGGCAATGGAATCTGGCTCTGCGTCTAGAGTGTTGGCAGCGAGGATGGTCTTGCACCGTCACCTCTACGCCAAGCATGAAGGGTGCAGAGTTAGAGCTAAGCTACGTGCAGGGAAACGTGAAGGTATTAATGTTGCCGGATGGGCACGTCATGAGGAGTGTCAGAAGGGCAAGAAGTCCTGTATTAAGTCTTTAACCGACGAACAGGGACGCAAGATCTATGGGCAGGAGGAGATGCAGAAAGTCTTTCACCAGCATTTCGCTCGGTTGTTCGGGGAGGGTAGTCCGCTTGAGCGGGGAGAAACCTTAAAGGACTTCCTAAACGGTGGACCGCGACTCTCGGCGCGCGAGGCTGGATGCTGTGAAGGACTGATCACTCCCGCGGAGGTAAGAGAGGTGTTGGCAGAGTGTGCCGGGGAAAAGTCACCGGGACTAGATGGTCTGCCCTATGAGTTTTATCGTTGCATGCCGAAACTGTTTGGAGATATACTGGCTAGTGTCTATGCAAACTGGCAGCAGAACGAGAGGATTCCCAGTTCTGTGAGTCGGGGAGTTGTGACACTGATTCAGAAAGATCCAAACATGGGGGATAACATCGGTAATTATAGGCCCATAACTCTACTTAATGTAGAGTTAAAGATTCTGGCAAAGGTGTTAGTGAGGAGGTTGAAGGTGGTCGTGGAGAAACTTGTCGGGAAGGCACAGACATGTGCAATCCCAGGCAGGTCGATCCAGGATAATCTTCACCTTCTCCGCTACACCTTAGATAGGGTTGGAAAATTAACCGGCAAAGGAGGGGCATTAGTCCATTTAGACCAAAGTAAAGCGTTCGATAGGGTTGACCATCGTTACCTGGGGGCTGTCCTCGAAGCGGCTGGGCTAGGCCCTGGCTTTCGTGGGTGGATCTCCGTTATGTATAGCGGCATCAAGTCCACGGTCCAGATAAACGGTTACCTAACAGAGCCGTTTTCGATCAAGCGTTCAGTTCGTCAAGGGTGTCCCTTGTCCACGCTTCTATACGTTTTATCTCTTGAGCCATTGCTGCGGAAGTTGGAGAGATTAGGCGGCAACCCAAATGAAATCGGATGCGGTAAGTCTGTTTCTGCTTATGCGGATGACGTCACCCTCATCGTGTCCAACGAAGCACAGCTACCTTGTGTAGAAGATGCTCTCAGAAGATACGAAGTGGTGGCAGGGGCAAAAGTTAACAAGGACAAGTCCATCGGTTTGCGCCTAAGCACCTGGAGGAACAAGCCGATATCGTCCAGTGTAGTTGGAAACTGGACGGATGGTCCTGTTAAGTTGCTCGGAGTTTGGTTTGGTCCAGACTCCCAGACAGAGAAGAATTGGAGTGAGGTAGTGAACAAGGTGGAAGCCATAAGCCGGAAGTGGTCCGGGAGGCGACTGTCCTTGAAGGGCAGAGCGGAGGTGGTGCAGGTGTTCATAGCATCTGTAATCACCTATCGCCTGTCCGTTGTGCCTTGCCCCGATTTGTGGCTAAGAAAGTTGGAACGACTCCTTTTCTGCTTTTTGTGGAAGGGAGGAAAGCCACTTGTGAGGCGCTCCGTATGCTGTCAGGTACCGTTAAAGGGTGGTCTAGGAATGCCATGGCTCATGATGCGCAGACATGCGTTGAGGCTGAGACATCTCTGGTGCCACCTGGAGGGTGATCAGGTGTGGAGTCCGCTGGCAGAGGAATTCTTGCCGAGACCAGCCTCTTTGGAGAGATTTAAACCCGGTTTCATTAAAAGACGTAACCTGACTTTGTGGCAGAAGGAGTGCCGTCAGGCACTCTGGCTAATCCACAAGGCGGGCAAGGCCGGCAGCGGGAATACCACCGCGGTGTTCTATAGAGGGCTGGTGGAGGCAAAAAACGATGACGTCCTAGGAGGGGCTCTGGGGTTCGATGAGAACCAACTTGTCGACCTATTCAAAAAAACTTTCAGACCGGGATACTTGGACAATTTCCAAAAATCCCTGGCTTGGCAGTGCTACAAGGGTGCTTTACCTGTTCGCGATAAGTTATCCAGGCACGGAATGTTAGTGCCACCGACATGTCCAAGATGTAGGCTGCGCGATGAAACCGTTCAGCACGCTTTTGTACAATGTCAGGAACTATCCGGCTTGATATGTTACGTAGAACACGTGCTGTCGCATCTGGGTCGAGTACGGTTGTCGACTGGATCTATAATAAAGATGATACCGCCAACTGGACTCACAAAGGAAGGTAAGGCTTGTTTTTACTGTACAGTCGCAGTATTGAAAGAGTGTATATGGAGGACTAGAATGGAAGGTTTTGTGACAGGGACCTTCATCTCTGGCCCCGGTTTGCTATATTACTTCAGATACCATCTGAAGAGCAAGATAGGGTTGGAGAGGAAGACCCTGCCACCGAGTGAATACAATAAACGATGGAAGTATGTAGCGAGAAAGATGGGTGTCAGTAACCCGACTTGATCGTCGAACAAAGGGAAAAAAAGACTTGAGAAACCATGGACTGTCGGGTTTAATTTGGTAAACCTGCTACTTTTATTACCATGTAATGTATTCTACCATCTATTTAATAATAATAACAAAACAGTTCTTGTGTAAAGGCAAAAGTAAGACAATTTGTCATTTAAAAACAAAAGTAAGCAATTTATGCTTTTATCCATAAATCATTCGTTTGTTCATAATTAACTTTTTAAAAGAATCACTCGAACTCACATAACCTTTTTGTAATTGTCTGTCCTGTTATGTCCAATTCTATGTACGATCTTATGATTATAATAAAGAATTTACTTCTAAAGAGCTGGCATTTCAAGGTGATTATGCAATCACTTACGTAACAATTACCGCATAACGTACTAGTGTTTGTAAATAAAATACGTGTAAGCATTACGTAATTTATGATATCATAACGAAGAGTTTAACTGTTTTATTTTGCTCTTGCATTTATGTGAGTGTGTGTGCGTATGTGTAAAATTGCTTGTACTATACCAATACCAGCGTTTGTCATTCAAACTTTACACTCTATATAAACTATCGACTACTTACATCCCCATCGCGTGTCGCAGTTTCCTTCTGAACATCTGTAAAGAGAAAACAATAGTATTAATATAGTCTTGACACTGAACGCTTTATAAGACATAAATTACATTGTTGCTCGTTTCCTTTTTTCTTTTTTTAATTTAGCGACTGTCATAGGCTGTGGAGATTCATGTGAAACATCTAGCCTGAACACATGCCAGTCAATGTCTACAGAAAAACAAAGGTGAGGAAACAGGAAATCTGATACGAATACTTAAAACAGTAATTTCACGTAGAAGTGGACGTGATGTGTTAGCGGTGGTGTTATACTGGGCAATGTGCTAGATCGTATAATGTTTTCTACTCTAGGCACAAGGCCCAACATTTTGGGAGAGGTGGCCAGTCGATTATATCGACACCAGTGCGTAACTGGTTGCTAAGGTGCGCTGAATATATAGTGATGTCTAGGCTCAGAAAGAAGCGGGCCGCAAGATGAAATTGTTGTTGGAGCCTGTTCCAGGTGAAGTCTTGACTGGTCAGCTTTTTTCGATGGCGTAGGTAATATTCTAGCGAATCGTGCCATCGGACCTCTTGTTGCTAAATAGTCCCGCTACGAACACACACACACAAACATATATATATGCACACACACGTATATACACACACATGCATATATGCACACACATATCTATATATGCACACATATGTATACACACACACACATACACACACACACACATATACATATACATATATATATGTGTGTGTGTTTTATATCATTAATAAATTCGTAGAACTAATCAATAATATATTCAGGAAATCAATATTTAATATTTTGAAAGATATACGGATCTTTTTTAAAACGGGGGGCCACATTTTTCATTAATGAAACACTTTGAAACTTGGAACACTGGTAGAATGTGTCATATGAAACATCTTTTTCTCTTAGTCTTCTTAACAAAAAAACGTACATCGCAAGTTATTTCATGTTAAAGTTGTCGTATTTCTGTAATTTCAACCAATCATTGACGTCCATTCAGCCGATATACATTAAGAGCCGACTACATAAACAAACGATTCTGAAACAATTAACCCTAACCCTAAGGTTAGGGTTAGGGTTAGAGCAAATTTAAAATGAAAAAAAGCAAATAAAACGAAGGTATGGAGATTAAATACGCTTTACACCGCTTAATCAGCCAAAGGAGTAAATATAAACGACTGAATACTTGTCAGTGATTGGTTGAAATTATCAAAATAAGACAATTTTTTACATGAAATAAATTCGAATACAAAAATATTTTTCTGTTCTATAACACAAAATAGATAAGTATACGAAGTTTGAAAGTCTTTCCGTACCAAAAACACTACGTAAAACATTAATGAAAAATGTGGCCCCCGTTTTAAAATAGATCCAGATATACATCCAACATAACATGGTAACATAATAAATTTAAAAGTTTAAAACATAAATATACGGAATATAAATATGAATACATATAAAAATCTAAAAATAGATATATATATATATATATATTTAAATATATATGCGTATAAAAATTTATGTATAAATAAGCATGAATATTATAAAATATAAAGAAACCTAAAGTTTAAAGAATAAAATATCTTACGATCGTTTATATATATAAAGGTAAAAGATGTGTGTGTGCATATATATATATATATATATATATATATATATATATATATATATATATATGCACACACATCTTTTACCTTTTGTTTCAATCATGAGACTGCAGTCATGCTGGGGCACGAAATTGAAGTGTTTTAGTCGAACGAATCGACCCCAGGACTTATTTTTTTAAGGATTTGGTACTCATTCTATCGGTCTCTTTCACGAACCGCTAAATTATGGGGACTTAAATCCAAAGTTTGGCAGCAGTCCAAAGACAGAGACAGACAGACAGACAAATAAAGAAAGAATGAATGAAAGACAGACAGAACTCATCAACAACACAATCTCTAACAACAACAACGTAATATAAGAGGTACTTACGACTCTCGTAAGGAGGGTGGTTCTTTTCTCACTGAAAATATAATTCGAAGAAGATACAAAGAAATATAATAGAAACAAACACGAACTAATCAAATACCTAAACAAGCAGACAGTCTTACTTTACCAGCTGGAGTTGTTTTGATTAACTTAAGAACAGAATGCTAAAGTATCCAAGCACCATTCCTGAATTCATAAAATACTTTATATTCCTAATTGTTGGAAACACTTTCGTAAGAGCGGTGAAATTGACGAGTATATGACCATATGCAAAAAATATGCGTGCGTGCAAGAATGCGCGTACGTGTCTGTGTATTGTATGCAAGATACATAAGTGTCTTTGTACATGTATCTCTCTCAGTATATATATATATGTATATATATATACATACAATTAAACCTTGGGAGAGGCATTATGCCGGTAATATAATATATATATATATATATATATATATGTCTATATATATGTCTATATATATGTCTATATATATATATATATGTCTATATATATGTCTATATATATATATATATATGTCTATATATATGTCTATATATATGTCTATATATATGTCTATATATATGTCTATATATATGTCTATATATATATATATATATATATGTCTATATATATGTCTATATATATGTCTATATATATGTCTATATATATATATATATATATATGTCTATATATATGTCTATATATATATATATGTCTATATATATGTCTATATATATGTCTATATATATGTCTATATATATATATATATATATATGTCTATATATATATATATATATATGTCTATATATATATATATATATATGTCTATATATATATATATATATATATGTCTATATATATGTCTATATATATATATATATATATATATATATGTCTATATATATGTCTATATATATATATATATATATATATATATATGTCTATATATATGTCTATATATATGTCTATATATATATATATATATATATATATGTCTATATATATGTCTATATATATATATATATATATATATATATATATGTCTATATATATGTCTATATATATATATATATATATATATATATATATACACACACCTGTATATGTATTAAAAGTATGTTTTTATACATACATACACACACGCACACATTACATACATACATTATAGGCGTAGGAGTGGCTGTGTGGTAAGTAGCTTGCTTATCAACCACATGGTTCCGGATTCAGTCCCACTGCGTGGCACCTTGGGCAAATGTCTTCTACTATAGCCTCGGGCCGACCAAAGCCCTGTGAGTAGATTTGGTAGACGGAAACTGAAAAAAGCTTGTCGTATATATGTATATATATATATATATATATATATATATATATATATATATATATGTATGTGTGTGTATATGTTTGTGTGTCTGTGTTTGTCCCCCAACATCGCTTGACAACCGATGCTGGTGTGTTTACGTCCCCGTAACTTAGCGGTTCGGCAAAAGTGACCGATAGAATATGTATTAGGCTTACAAAGAATAAGTCCTGGGGTCGATTTGCTCAACAAAGGGCGCTGCTCCAGCATGGCCACAGTCAAATGACTGAAACAAGTAAAAGAGTATACATACATACATACATACATACAGGTATGTACGCATGTAAATTAAATATACGTACGTGTGTGATCATCCTCATAATTTATACCTACAGCTTCAGCCAAGCAATATCTAAGATAAACAAGTGTAAACAAGTCTTTACACTTGTTTACATTACACGCAACAATGCTAAATTTTTAGGTATAACTTACTTCAAAAATTTTGAATTATTCTATAAAAACTATTGTGCATAGTTTACAGTGCATGTGACCAGGTTGCTGATATGCGATGAAAATTCAGAAAATAAATGTTATTTTAACAGTATTGTGCGTTGTTTAGATGGCAAAAATGCGTCATTCGTGATGTAATTGAACCGACTTCAATACACGGCCGACATTCATTATCCAAATAATACCAAAATATGTACATACGCACACATATACTGAAACGTTTAAACTGAGAAAGAGTTTGTCTCTTGCATAATTACCTGAAACACGTCTATTAAATGCATACAAAATATTGGTATTTCGTTTTACTTTATTACGCACATAATATGCATATATACATACACGTACACACGTGTTTATGTAATTGTTGCTCAAATGAGTTCTAAATGTAAGTGTTGAGTAGAGTGAATATGGAATGGAATGGAAATCCTCTTAGCCCCTTGTGCCGATTTCTCGGTTTTGATGGCGTACGTGTTCCCCCCACCCCTAGTTGGACGGGACGCCAGTTCATCGCAGCGTTTTACTCAAGAAACAGGAAGTAAGAGTGAGAGAAAGTTGTGGTAGAAGAGTACAAGGGTCGCCACCATCCCCTGCCGGAGCCTCGTGGAGCTTTAGGTGTTTTCGCTCAATAAACACACACAACGCCCGGTCTGGGAATCAAAACCGCGATCCTCCGACCGCAAGTCCGCTGCCCTAGCCACTGGGCCATTGCGCCTCCATAGAGTGAATATATCTGTTTGTAATAATCTCTGAGGTTGTTTTTTTCTGTTACAGTAGACTAAGTAAGAATGACTTGAAACTAACACCAGAAGCGTCAAATCGAATGCTTACGGTCTGTTTGGTCTGCACTGGATAGTTTGTGCATATTGAATATTGTAAAAGGCTTTCATTTTGGTTACTATACACCATATATTGTGTGTATGTGTGTGTGTGTTTATGCTGGACGCATGTGCGCGTGTAGGCGCTTTGTATATGTATTTGTGGGAATAAGTCTGTGTAGGCTTTATGCGCGCGTGTGTATGTGTGTGTGTGTGTATAATTGTATGCAGAGGCCTGTGATGGGTGTATTGATTTGTGTATGGGTGTATTTGAATGTGTGTATGTAGGTTTTTTATGTGTTTGTGACTGTGTATGTGAGATAGAAGTATATTTAATGACCAAACGGAATCGCAGGTGAAGTTTATCAGATTGCAATGTAGGAGGAAGGGGTATGATTTGGAAGTGTAGTGGATGTTAGCATCCCCAGATCTGTTCTGCACCACATACCGGTTTCATACCAGACTATTTTTCCACAGACCGGAGCAAAACGCGCATAACAAAAAAAAAAACAAGACCAGACTATAGGATGCTGTTACACATCGTTGGTCACAATGCACTTTGCATCGTTCTATCTTTTGAATGATGCCAACTCCTGATCGGAAAGCTAGTCCGTCGCAAGGTTATCCATTTACAGCCGCGTGCACTGGAGCAACATGAAATGAAGCGGCTTACTCAAGAACTCAACACGCAGCCGGTCTGAGAATTGAAACCACGATCTCATGATCGTGAGTGCAACACCCATAACCACAAGGACACGTACTACATATATAATACAAAAACACCTTGCAGACTGCGGTAGTCCATAAAATAAAAATAACATTAAAAAGTAATTTTTCTCTGCAAGCCGGTACTAAATTATCCATGACCTGGTTTATATTATCAAGTTAGGTATGTATGATTTGTGTTAATATATTCTTTTACTCTACTTGTTTCAGTCATTTGACTGCGGCCATGCTGGAGCACCGCCTTTTGTCGAGCAAATCGACCCCAGGACTTATTCGTTGTAAGTCTAGTACTTATTCTGTCGGTCTATTTGGCCGAACCGCAAAGTTATGGGGACGTAAACTCACCAGCATAGGTCGTCAAGCGATGCTGGGGGGACAAACCCAGACACACAAACATACACACACACACACACACACACACACATACACATATATATATATATATACGCATGCATACGACGGGCTTCTTTCAGTTTCCGTCTACCAAATCCATTCACAAGGCTTTGGTCGACCCGAGGCTATAGTAGAAGACACTTGCCCAAGGTGCCACGCAGTGGGACTGAACCCAGAACCATGTGGTTGGTAAGCAAGCTACTCTTACCACACAGCCACTCCTGCGCCTAGCTACTCACCACACAGCCACTCAAGAGTGTATAAAATCAACATAAGAGTATACCTGAACATATTTTGCCTGGTTCTTCCAGCAATCTCGGCGATGTGTCTTGGAACTCCTCTTTACAATAACATAGGTAACTTCCATTCGTATTAATGCACCAGGCATAAACTGAACAGTCGTGTAGATCGGGATATAAGCATTCGTTCACATCTGAAATAACAAACACGACTGTTTGTTAGTAATGAGCAGAAGATTAGAAGTTACAAATGTATTATACTTATAGAAAATCTGCAACAGATGAGAAGAAAAAATGGTCGGTAAAAGATATTGATTAAATTTAGTGCGGTAAATTTCAGTTTAGTTCTTGTTAATTTCAGTTGTGAACAGAAGGTTACGATTAATTTTTGCTTTTATTACGTTGAGGAAAATGGTTGCTTCCCAAACAGCTTTCAGGGCCTATGAGACAGATTGATGAAAGCTCTCCTTATCATTTTGCTGCATTTAACTGAAGTTTGCTGGGCGAGTAAAAGGATGTCAGATGGGAGTAATGATTTGGGAGTAGCTATTACGAAAGCATACAAAAAAAATACAAAAACAAAAAAACGAAAGGGAATACTTGTAATGACATTAACCACTAGGGAAAAATAATCACATAAGAATTTTGTTCAGTTGACATAACCAAACTTTGAGTCACCACCAACCGTTTTTACATTTAAAAAGCACAAATACAATTTAATCGTAAACTTTCTCCTTTAGATTTAACAATTCCCGAGACCACGGGAAAAAAGGATATAGGGAACAGAAGCAAGCACATACAGCCTAGAATCATAACGAATATCATGAAAGTATCATATTTACATCCACTGAGCCATAATCTAGAGGTCATCGATTGATTCAAAGCTATACCTAATGTAATAAATTTTTTCCATCACTATAAATTATTACTAGTCATCCATAGCTAGGTATTTCACCAAGGTATTTCATTACGCCAAAATTCTTTGTATCTGATTGTAGAGACGAATTAATGTTGAGAGATTTTGTTGAATTCAGGTTTTTTTTTTTTTCGTATGAGTTTTTACTTTCTTGTCAGATTTGATGAAAATTTTATCCTCTTTTTCAATCTCCCCCATTTTGTTTGTTAATAGTTCAGGAACGAGAAATTGGAGTTTTTGAAGGAGTCTTTTGAAAAACTCCTTATAACACCAAGGATGAACTCAAAGCAAGGATTATGGCAGCATTCACCAATTTAAACAAGGAGACTGTCCAGAAGAGTTGCGAGAGATTCCGAAGTCGTCTGGAGGCTGTGGTTGAAGCCAATGGCGATTTTATTGAATAAATCTACTCTTTAGTATTTCAAGGTATTTTAATATAATTTTGGTAAATATATCCGTTAAAACGAGATGTTAGTGTTATTTTCAGTTTTGCATAATTTAGATAATTTATTCACCGCACCCTGTACATACCTACTCTATTAACTTACATATTAGTAACTGTTTTATGTAACTCATAGACTTTTAGACAAGAGGCATACACAAATACACACAGTATTTTATAGTATAGTATAAAAGTGTCTCGTAACACTTTGATTTAACTTAGAACTCCAAATGATCTATTACATATCAATAATAATAATCATTATTATTGTGCCGGTGCAAAAGATGAGCTACAGCAAATATTCTGTTCATTACCACAGATTTGCTTGCCTTTGCTTGATCATAATCAGTTGAGCATGTCTCTTGGTGGCTGACGATATGTGCATCTCTAGTCACGAGCAGGAGAAGCGCGGGAGCGTCATAACTATGTGTTGATAGGAATTCTTTGGGGTTTAAATAATTCACCAATGGAAACATGAGCATTTCGTTCAACACCTGTAAATAACTCTTATTCAGGAATCTTTTGACCGGGATGGCTACTCCACCTGAAGAAAATTCTAGGTCATGCGCTGTTTATCTTGATATGAGGTCAGCACATATGATTGTAATGCGTGTACCTGATGTACCCTTATCAGACGGGTAGTCATGATGTGTATATTATGCTTCGTATATTTGTACCCCGGCGTCACTTTGATGGCGTGAGCTGTTCTCTCACTAAATAATATTTTAGCTATGAAGGCGGTATATTTTAAAATATCGACTTTCTGGAAAGTGTACCGAATACTGTTATTGCAACTAAAGGGATGAAATATAAAAAAACATTTCTATTATATGTTTAAGACTTAACATTCAATATTTCATTTTTCCTTCAGCGGCAGAGATATATACGCTTTGTGCTAGCTTGTTACGTTTTGTCTCATTTCGGTGGTAAAAGTTAAATATATTTTTTCTTCTTTTCTCATGTCCTAGACATACAAAGTATTCATGTTTTTTGTGGGTCATCTTTATTTCATAGTTCCATAACAGCTGTATCTAATGTTGTTGGCGCCCCTGGGATATGTGATAATACCTTAATGCAGTGGAACCACGAATATTCCGAAGAATAGACAGTTGATAATGAAAAAAATTTCCTCATCTGTTCCTTGTTATTTTGTACCTAATGTTTCATGTGTGTGTGTGTGTGTGTGTGTGTGTATGCGCGCGTGTATGTATATGTGCATGAGCGTGTGTGCATATATATATATATATCTATCTCTCTATCTGCCTGTCTATCTATCTGCTTAAGCATCTTCCATTGTCTCCAAAGCCTCACCCCAAAAAAACAAACAATGTTCTGTTATAAACAAAACAAAAAAAACACCTGTCTTATATAAATAAGCAAGATCTCTGTATTTTCACAGAATTATATTTGACAAGTTCGAAAGACGAACGAAAGCGCTAATATATGTGTAAAATAAATGAAAGAAGTTATTCCAAAATTCTGACGACTTTTCTTTTCAATATTTAATTCTGTACATCACACCTAACACTCTATACACACACACACACACACACACACATATATATATATACATATATACACACACACAAGAGTGAGAGAGAGATGGAGTAAGGGGTGGGTGAGAACAACTGAAACGGATTCTAGCAGACAAAAACAAAAGTTATATTTGTGTGTTTATATATTAAACACTGATGAAAGGCTAGCTGAATCTTTCATTTCATTTTGTGGAAATGGATAAATAAAATAGTTAAGTATATATTAGCCTATAATCTGCTAACAGCATAACTGTCATAATTCAGTAATATGACTTTCCTGTCTGACGAACATTTTCGGTTGATGAGTAACGAAAAGTTTTGTTAAATTGCCAAAAAAACGAAACGGTTTTACATATTTGAAATAAAATACTACTTGAAATAATTCGTCCATGTATATATAATTCTACTTCTTACCTTTTTACTAAGAAAGTTTAAGAATATTTCCTCGTCGCTGTTAAAACTATTTGTTCCTGAAAATATTTCTTTAAAACAAACGATCAACTGTTTTCGCTTTTATGTTTTAATAGTCTTCTTCCATCTTTAAGCTACTTGGAATATTTATGGCAAACAAAATGCGAACAAGTGGTAGAGATGGTAGAACACCGTATTGGATATCTTAGAAAATTTATTTCCATCTTGACGAGTTCTGAGTTCAAATCCAGCTGGGATCGATTTTGTCCTTGACTTTCCATTGTGATTTAAATAATTACTTGTCATGCACTCGGAGTTTAGGTATAATTAAATTAATGATGCCGCACGAAATGACGTTGAAAACAAATATTTGTGTAAAGTTATATTTAACACGTTCGAATGTATTCGGACCTGATAAGACCTTTCGCTTTGTAGAGAATCTCGGCACTATTTCCGCAATGGAAGGTGGTATTACTTCCGAAAACACTCGAATGTGTGAAATATAACTAGAGTTCTATCTACATTTTCAATTTTGGCCCAATATTAGAAATCATTATAAATCTAAGATATTCTCGAATATAAAATGTGTTCTTTTATCTACACTGGACACCTCTATAGAGTGTGGGGATATGCCTATCGTATTGAGCACAGCTGAAGACTTTTTGATATAACAAATAGAAAAACAGAAATTGAGCTATTGAAACATTCATTAATTCTACAGCAGCAAGGATTTTTATCCTCCACCCCGTGGTTTTATAGCTAGCTAGACTTGGACATTTCAGCGTTCTAAATATCTTGGTCTCTCGTTAACGAAGCTATAATGATGGTGAATATAGGAATATTTTGGAAGTACATAACTATGTAGTTGGGTATAGTAAATCCATTGCTCGGAAGTTAAACTTGTTAGCCAGTTGGTAACTGGAAATGTCTCATTATATACTTAGAAATAACTGCAAGTTAAAATTTCAAACCTTTCGTTCAAAATTGCAAACGACTGCAGAGCGGGAAGAGGGAGAGATAGGTCACACTTGAAATCTTGAGGAAAGGAAAGTGATTAATTAATCTAGTAACTGGGTTTTATCTTTGTTTTAGGCCATTTTCCAACAATAAAATATTGACACTACTTATGCATTGTAAGTAGTGTATAATATTTTATGAAAACCTTTTTGTCCAATTTGGTAGAGGAAATGAGAAGAACATTAAAATTTTTGTTGGTACCCTGTTGAAGCTTCATGTTACCATCCCACGCACCACCGGGCCATGTGCGTGTGCGCGGCTGGGTAAAGGCACAACAAACCCATTCATCCATCCTCCAGAAGTGCCCTGTTGATGTTTCACGTTTTCAATCCTGTGCAACGCAGCATGGCCCGGCAACATGTCCGCTTTCTATGTCATCTATGTCTGAACTATATAATGCAAAATGTTCATACAAAAAAAAAAAAAAAACTGCTAACTGTTGTGACTCGCGGCCATTCGAGTTTGACCGCGTGACCAGAAGCTACAATCACCACCTGCAGTTAGTCACCCCGCCTCCGTGTTCCCATCCCCGATTAGTCGGTCGAGTAAATACAGAATTAAGAATCAATGATGATTTGTGTGAAATCCGATGCATTTTTCTAAAACCTCACTTTTATTTATGTTTATCACGTTTAATATGTGTTAAACGTGTATAAATTTTGAATTTTGTTTATAATCTTATTCTCATTCCTGTCGGATCCCTCTTATTTATCCATGACAGCTTTTTTTCAATTCAACAGCAATCATTTTCTTTACCTCCATCCCAAAGATGGAGCAATCATTTAGCTGAGCTTAAAGGACACATTCAGTTAGCAGTGCAGGAGCTAACTCCTGAAATGTTTCAAAACGTGTTTCCCAACGCTAAAGAGAGATTTGAAGTATGCAGGGATACAGACGTTGAAAATTTTCAATAAAAGTTTGACGTAAGATTTATAAATCTATTTGTTTTGATAATAAACATAAAATTCTGTCAGCTTTTTAAAAATTTGCTGAATTTCATTGAAGCAGATTGTTAATTCTGGAACACCCAGTATAGTGTAGCGTTGTTAGTTGTTACGTTGCTCGAGTAAATATTAAAATCAATGGTTTTCTCGCCGTAAACATCCCATCTTTTTGTTAAGCATATTGTATCAAGGAGTATATTATCCAAAATGTATCTCTCCTTTATAGGCGTGGCTGTGTGGTTGAGAAGCTTGCTTTCCAACCATGTCACCATGGGTTCAGTCCTACTGTGCAGCACGTTGAACGATTCTTACAAAATTTCTTATAAAATACACACATACAGGAGGAGTAAATCTCTCTATATATAATAACACTTTGAATGTGGCTCCCGAGAAAGAGTAAAAATAATTACCCGATCAACGACGGGTATTACTACTAGTTTTCTCTAAGTTTATATGTATACAGGTGTCGCAAAAACCGTTTTAAAAAGAGTTTTAGCGAGCCCTATATATATATATATATATATATATATATATATATATATATATATATATATATTATATCTTTATTTCACTGTAATCCGTAAGCAAAAAAAACTTGGACCGATAAACGCCTTTGAAAGAGATGTACTACTGAATGGGGAGATATTAGGGTTGTTAGAAGCATGTAGCAGAAGGAGGCTTTGTGTACTTGTGTTGGAAACGGTCATACAGGATATAGAAGTAGTGAAAGTAGAGACAATTTTCGTACATAATGTTAAGGTAAGATATAGCTGTACGAAAATTTTAGCAAAATTAGAAAGAACATTTCAACTTTAAGGATGACTGAACCATTTCATCTTTGCCAATTTTGTGTTAATGAATATTAATGTTGTTTTTTATGTAATGTGTTCTATTTTGTGAGCCACTGTCTTTTAATGTGCCGTTGCATTAATGAGCTGCACGATTAAAAGATTTATCGGCAGAGGTTATGTCGGATATGAGTGTAGTTAAATGCCTGAGGATAGTAGGAATTCTTGTTCATTACTATAAATTCCAACCATCCTTCAGCAAACAAGATAACGTCAGTGAGCGCATATCCGGCATATCTTCTAACAAGGAACATTTTAATTGTTTCCATATCTCGAAAACATTTCTAAATTCATTGATACAAAATCTTCATTAACAAGAGTTGATTGTTTTATTTATTAATATATCTTTGCTCATATGTGGGTGGAGAGGTTGTACACAGTACTGAAGAAGCAAAAAAAAAAAGGGGGGGGGGTGCGCATAATACTGAATAATTTAAAGTATTATGTATGTTTGTACATGACAATGAATAAATGAAAATGAGACGCATTTTCAAACGGTTTACATTCCAACCAATCAAATATCGATGTTCTGTTAACTAATAACATCTCGATGTATTTTCAAATGTTTACATAATATCCAACTGCTATATTTGTTTAATCATTTAAACACTCGAAAACATGAAGCTCATAGTTTACGCGCGCGCGCAGATAAACACACACACACACACACACACTGGTGTAGACACACACACATTGGTGTAGACATACACACACACACACACAAGTGTAGGCATACGCATGCACGTACACACTCACATAAGTGTAGACACGCACGTACACAGGTGTAGACACACGCACGCACACACAGAGACAGGTGTAGACACACACAGACAGGTGTAGACACACACATACAGGTGTAGACACACACATACAGGTGTAGACACACGCACGCACACACGCACGCACACACACACACACACGCATTGGTGTAGACACACGCACACACACACACACACAAGTGTAGGCATACGCATGCACGTACACACTCACATAAGTGTAGACACGCACGTACACAAGTGTAGACACACACGCACACAGGTATAGACGCATGCACACACACACATTGATGTAGACACACACGCTTTGTTGTAGACACACGCATTGGTGTAGACACACGCACGCACGCACGCACACACACACACGCATTGGTGTAGACACGCACGTACATTCACGCATTGGTGTAGACACACACACTAGTGTAGAGATACGCATGCACACTCACTGGTGTAGACACACGCGAGCACACACACTGGTGTAGACACACGAGAATATACACACAGGTGTAGACACAGACACACAGGTGTAGACACAGACACGCGGGTATAGACACACACGCAGGTATAGACACACAGACACACTGGTGTAGACACATACACATACCAGCACCAGTTAGGCTAATTCTCATTAACCATGGCCAGTAAATTGAATTGTATTGTAGTTATTGTGATCGATATAGTTGTTTGTGACTTAGTCGAAAGGGTATAAAGAATAGACCACAAATTTAACAGACATTTGTTGAGAGTAGGTGATCAGTATGTATCAGTAGGCCATTTCTAAAAACGTTCAGATAGAATTCTCTCCGTTCACGACAAGCCTATAATAATATTTCTTCGAAATCGATGATTGCTTTAGGGTGTGGAAATTAGCGGCCACCGCTTTACGGTTCCGCCACTATAATAATAATAATGGCTTCAAATTTTGGCCTAGGGCCAGCAATTTTGGGGGAGGATAGGTCGATTACATCGACCTCCAGTGTCAACTGGTACTTATTTCATTGATCCAAAGAGGATAAAAAGCAAAGTCAACCGCGACGGAATTTGGACTCAGGACATAAAGACGGTCGAAATGCCGCTAAGCTTTTTGTCCGGCGTGCTAACAATTCTGCCAGCTCACCATCTTAATAATAATGGTCTGAAATTCTGGCACTTACAAGAGAAGGGAGCTCGTTGATTTAATCGATCCCAGTGCTCAACTGATGCTTATTTCATCGACCCCCGTCGTGTTAATACTCGTGCTAGCTCGCCGCCTTAATAATAACCCTTCCTACTATGGGCACAAAGCCTGATATTTGAGGGAGTGGGGGTAGTCGATTACATCGACCCCAGTGCTTCATTGTTACTTAATTTATCGACCCCGAAAGGATGAAAGGCAAACTCGACCTCGGCGGAATTTGAAATCAGATTTAATAATAATGATAATAAATAAGGAGAATGCACCACCCACTGAAGCAGCAAAAAAGTGTAAAATATCAAGTCTGAGGCAAGGAAAACCATTGCATGGGCAATACCCCGAACGAGCTGGGGAAGCTGATGTAGATATAAGAAGAACCCTTCAGTGGCTGCAGAGTGTTGGTTTGAAAGCCGAAACAGAAGGATTTTCCTAGCAGCGCAAGATCAGAATCTCCTCAGCCGGAAATATCAAGCTAATATCACACACAATGAGGTAGACACAAAGTATAGACTCTGCAATGACAAACTAGTAGTTTTCCGATGCAAAAACGATTCGGCAGGTTCGCTGCCTTCTAAATAATAATTTCTGCAAAAGTGACAAAAAAAAAAAAATGATAACCAACCTTCCATTTGAAAAGAATTCTGATAAGAAGTACCAATACGGAGTTCGCTTCTGCCTACTTTACCATTTGTCCTGAAATAAATTACATGAAAATAATTAGTAATGAAGACATCATTTTCCGGGAGGGGGAATCGTTTTATATATGAAAAAAGCATGTTATTGTTATGCATCAAGAGTTTCTTTTCTTCTGTGAAGAAATATTAGGTATATATTGGAAATTGATACATATAAATTTGACATGGGCGATTCTTTCTTTTCTTGGAATTCACGGTCAAACGGCTGGGTGGAATTGCGCGAAAAATTACACAGATGTGTAGAATGATCCGATGGTGTTTCTGGGTTTTGTATTTTCATAGATCCCATGGCTACCGAGATAATCTCCTATAATAATACTCTTGTGTTTATGAATGAGAAAGGAAGGGGTGATAGCTGAATAGAAAAGTACTGGGGTCGATATAATCGATTTGTCTCCTTCCCTCCAAAGTGTTGGCCTTGAACTCTGCAACGGACCGTCCTCCCGTTCGGTCACTTACATGCCATGGAAACCGAGTAACTGGCCTTACGAGTCCGAGGGCTGAAGAAAAATAATTACAAAATGAAAGAGGTGCAATCTCCAGTACTTCTCTGATATTTGTTTTATCGGCCTTGGAAGGATGAAAGACTAAGTCAATCTCGGTGAGATTTGAACTTAAACCGAAAAGAATGTAACTATATACTGTAAAGTTTATCTAGCACTCAACCAATTGTCCTCCTTGTGATAATCCTTTCTTTTATAGGCACAAGGCCCGAAATTTTGGGGGAACGAAATAGTCGATTACATCGATCCCAGTGCTCAACTGCTACTTATTTCATTGGCCCTGAAAGATGGAGAGCAAAGTCCACCTCGGTGGAATTCGAACTCAAAACTTAAAGACGGACGAAATACTGTTAAGCATTCACTCGGCGTGCTAATGATTCTGTCAGCTCGCCGTCTTCCTTTTCGTGATAAGGACATTACCTCTCACCTACTTGCGGCTATTTTTCTCAACACTACTTTTGTCTGTCCCAGGGTCATCAGCGCAAGCTGAAAATAATGAAGTGCTCTTCTATTTTCATCTCTCTACGTTTTCGCACCTAAATCTGTTGAAACTCTCCGTAGATACGAGAAACGTTATTGAAGGATTTAGACAAGAGTCTTATTGTAAAAACACGAGACACACGTTCGGTATTTTCACCCGAGGCTGAATATTTATGTCATGCGTAGAAATACACAAACTATCATGTCTTCTTTTACGTAATTCTTACTGTAATCTTATACTATTTTATAAATAATAAAAATAATCCGTTCATTATTGGCCACAGAAACCTCACACACACACAGACTAAACTGTTATATAAAATGGTGGTAAGCAAACATTTTAGGGTGTGTATATACAATAAACAGAGAGGAAGAAAAAAAGTAAGGCAACATGAAAAAGCACTCCAAGAATATCCGGATACCCAACCAAGGATGACCGTACGGTTGACGTTGAGCTGTTTAATCTGAATTTCGTGGCTCTCACAGATATAATTCTAAATATTTTTTGCAAAGAGTAAAAAATGTAAATGTTGGAACAAAATGTTTATTGCTTTTTATTAAATATAGGAATAAAATGTCTCTTAATTATTAGTTTCGAATTTTATCCTTTATATTTCGAAAATCCCAGACACATGACGTAGTGCCCCACTAGCCCCTCTAGACAGCTCGAATCGCCCGAATGGTACTTATTTCATCAATTCGAAAGGATGAAAGGCAAAGTTGACCTCAGCCGAATTTGAACTCTGAACGCAAAGACGGACGAAATACCGCTAAACATTTTGCCTGGCATGCTAACGATTCTACCAGCTCGTCGCCTTCGCAGCTCTAATAATATAAAATGTTTCAAATTTTGGAGCAAGGAAGGCGGCGGAACGATCTTCTCAATGGACTCAGCTGATAGCCGGATCCTTCAACATACCTCCACTAGATAGCAATACACGAAAACTGAACGAATGCGTGTAGGACGATTTCACCACTGCGTGCATTTCGGGCAGGTCCAGCTGATGGCACTTCCATACCTGTAAATTATCCCGAACCGGCGATGCTCCGTTAGTACTGCCAAGCCAGGGATTTTTGGAAATCCTTTTTATAGGCTTTGTCCCAAAAGTTCTTTGTAACACACCATGACTCCTGTCGACGCCCAGTGCCTTTTTAAGAACAGCATCATTTTTTCCCGCTACTTACCCTCTATAGACCGCCACAGTACAACTTTTATCAATCTCACGGCCCAACTGGCTGAGAGCTGTCAACCCCAAACAAGACTAGGTGTCAGATGCCCTGCTCACCGTCAAAGAAACACTAGAGATGTAGCGTCTCCTTGATGGTGCAATCTCAGCTCACGCCTGTGCATTATCAGCCACAATATGCCCAGTCCTCTTCTCACTTGCTGCTGACAACAAATAGAACGCCTGACCAGTAGAATGAATCTCTTCCATAGAAAGTGGTGGACGGGAACTGAAGCAAGGCTTGACGGCATGGCGGTAATATATGGTGTTGGTCATGTAAGTATTCGCCATGTATGCCCGGGATTTTAGAGAGCTTTCTCTTTTCTGAGTGAACTTGGCTACGCTGACACTCGTTCCCTCGTCCCAGTTCTCCACTTGGACATCCGGACCAAACCAAACTGAATAATTTGACCAGTATGTCAGTCCAGTGCTCCTCTGCACCTCGATGCTGTTGGATAGCATTTACGTGCCTCTCCAGGTGCCGAGTCGCACGATCACTAATATTTTGCTCCTTCCACTACTTTGTAGTCTCTTCGAATGATACCTATCACCTTGATGTCCGACTCTATGACGGTGACGTCGTCCATGTATACTAAGCTGGCTCTTCCACATCCCTCTTTCACGCAGTATGTCCCTTCAACCTGTCTAGTTTCTGCAGTAGGTCTCTAGAATCTGCACATACAAAAGGACGAGAGGGGACAACCTAAAAGGATAGGGCGCACGATACTGAATAATTTTAATAGGTGGCCATTCACCCTAACCACCACATAGATATCTCTGTATACTGCGACAATCCAACTTCGGAAAACGGAACCGAAATTAGCCGCCGTGAAAACAGCTATCAAGCAGTCGACCCTATCGAAAGCTTCTTATTGATCTAAACTGATCAGGACCCCACCCACGCCAAGTTCCTTACTCTCCCTCTCTATGACATATCACATGAGGTGGAGGTTGTCGTGAATAGATCTGTTTGGGATTGTACATGTCTGTGTATCTTCAATCAGACCATCGACGACAAACGCCAACCACTTTGCAAATACCTTGACCAAAATTCTGAAATTTGCGTTTAGCAAGGTTATGGACCAAAAATTTGTTTGGGTCCTTTGTCAGCAATGCTACCAATTCCTAGATTCACAGAACAGGGAATTCTTTCGTTCTGCTACTAGTTGCAATATGTATCTACCAAGGAGTCTCCGAACAAGATTGGTATACAAAAGTAAGACTCGTAGAGCAGACCATTCAAAGTAGATGATTTGCTTCCGTTCAGCCAATCATCGCTTCCCGTATTTCCGCTGCTGTAATGAGCTTTTCGCAACACTCCACCTCCCTTGTCGAGAGTTGCGACAAGCCATTGAGGTGAGCATTGAAATCTATTCTGCGTTGCGGCTTGTCATTCGTACTGAACAGTCGACCTAAGTGCTACTGAAAAGCCGTACACATCTACTTGTGGTCGAGTTACACGCGCCCATGATGGTCTGCCAAGGCCAAATTGTGCTTTGTTGTCACGTTACGCCTCTATCACTCGAGCTCACCGAGTGGTTTTCAAATATTCAGAATTTACATGGAGAAGGACCAGCAACATATCACTTGCCTACAACACTACACATAGCGGAATCCACCAAAAATCTAGTTCTGATGGGACCATGCCACGTGCGCTTTCTGAAACAGTTAGGGAAGACAGCAAAGTCATTACTGTGGTGGTTGACCGCTGTGTGTTGTACTGCGATGGCGTAAGCTGTAATGGTTTTACTGTAGGCAATTAAGTGTATGAACATCCCTTCGCTGAGTGGCGCTTCCTGAAGTAGCCTATTCGATATCGTAATGTTGGGGTTTCCATTGTAATGTGGAAAAGTTTCATTTCCCTATATTTACTTATTACTAGCTTTACCGTCGAACTACATTGTCCTAAATATATGCTAGATGTTCTATCATACATCGTGGAGGGTCCTTTCTACTTGTGTCCGTGGCCGCTCCCAGTCTACATTGCCCTCTTATTCGGGTTATTCTCTCAATAATAATAATAATAATAATAATATAATACGACGAAGAAGAAGACGAAGAAGAAAAAGAAGACGAAGAAGAAAAAGAAGACGAAGAAGAAAAAGAAGACGAAGAAGAAAAAGAAGACGAAGAAGAAAAAGAAGACGAAGAAGAGAAAGATAACCTGGGTATTAGAATTTGGCGTATGAAATGATAAAGAATTAGAAAAATATTCTACTTACCTTTTAACATGATCCTCAAAGACGGAATAAACATCGTCAACTGTTAAGTTGGTATTGTATTCTAAGTATAAAAGCACGCTTGCTTCAATTCCATAGTCATTATTGAGAGGTGAAATATTAATTAAAGAACTTGACTGATAACCCAAAGTATTGTTTGAAAAATATATGGAATCTATCTGCAAGAAAAAAATAAATAATTGATATTTAAAAAAAAATGTTTTCTTTTGTTTAAAAACGAAATTAAATTCAAATAACAAAATAGATCTGTCACAACTCAAGAAATAGTAATTTTGATGTAACTTATCGAGATTGCACTCGCTATATGACATGCATAAAATGATGGTTTGGCCGAATCGTTAAGGAGTCAGACAAATTGTCTTGCGGTATTTTTTCACGGCCCTTTAAATTCTGTGATCAAATTCCAAAGCTGACTTTGCATTTAATCCTTCTCAATCAAGTACTAGAATCTATACAATCTGAAATATGGCTCCCTCAAGACTGAAACATTCAGTCTATGTTAAATATCATTATGCTACACATAGTTCACTTTCCGTTGAGATTTCTCTGAAATTTACTTCACCCATCAAGGGTTCGATAAAAGGAGTTCCAACCAAGTACTGTGATCAATTTAATCGATCATACCCTTCTCCTGAAAATTCATGGTCTTGCCCTGTGTCTAGGTTACAAATCAATATATCAACAGTTTATACACTCCATCATGCAATATTTGGTTAATTATTGGTGCTATGCTCAGCATTGTCCAGTTGACCTTTGATCAAAATTGTTCAGTCAGAACCATCCCGTCTTTAATTTTTCAAACCTGAAGTACCTTGGGCTACATTATCCTCACATTTTAAAGTCGGTAGAATGTGATTTGAGGGAAGTTTGGCTGCTATTTCTAGCAGGTTAAATGGCTACATAGAAGCTCCTCTTACTGGCACGTGTAGCTACATTTAATTGTGAAAGACATAACTGAGGCTGACTGCAACCATAATTCTATTTCCCTATGAGCGATCTTATAGTAATTACTTTCAACTGGCTTTTAGTATATGCTTGTAAGTTGGAAGAGACAATATTGATGACGTGCTCTCATCTGCTTCTCCACCGAGTTGATGCGCACCTTCTGTTAATATTGATAAGGTCATACAGTCTGTGACGAAAGGACTCTTGTTTGATCAAAATTGAGGAGTGGCTGTGTGATAAGTAGCTTGCTTAACAACCACATGGTTCCGGGTTCAGTCCCACTTCGTGGTACCTTGGGCAAGTGTATTTTACTATAGCCTCGGGCCGACCAAAGCCTTGTGAGTGCATTTGGTAGACAGAAACTGAAAGAAGCTCGTTATATAGATATATGTGTGTGTGTGTGTGTGTGTGTGTGTGTGTGTGTGTGTGTGTGTGTGTGTGTGTGTGTGTGTTCCCCCAACATCGCTTGACAACCGATGATGGTGTGTTTACGTCCCTGTAACTAGCGGTTCGGCAAAAGAGACCGATAGAATAAGTACTTGGCTTATAAAGAATAAGTCCTGGGGTCGATTTGCTCGACTAAAGGCGGTGCTCCAGCATGGCCACAGTCAAATGACTGAAAGAAGTAAAAGAGTAATTATAATAATGGTTTCAAATTTTGGCACAAGACCAGTAAGTTCAAGGGAAGCGGGTTAGTCGTTTACATCGACCCCAATGCCAAACTGGTACTTATTTTATCGACCCCTAAAGGATAAAAGGCAAAGTCATCTACGGTGGAATTTGAACTCAGAAGGCGCGCTAACGATTCGGCTAACTCGCTGCCTTAATAACAACGATAATAATAATAACAGTTTCAAATTTTGGCACAGGACCAGCAGTTTTTCTGGGGTCGATTACATTGACTCCAGTGAGCAAGTAGTACTTATTTCATCAACCCCGAAAAGATGAAAGGCAAAATCAACCTCGACGAAATTTGAAGTTAAAGAGTCGAAAGAAATGACACTTAACATTTTGTTCGACGTGCCAACAATTCTGCCAGCTCGTAAAACACAATCAGTGATATGCGTTTATTGGTATGATACTCCGAAATTGCAACAACAACTATTTCAACACAGAATTCCACACAAAGAATCTTGTAAAATATTTCAAAGACAAAATATTAACGTGTGTGTGTGTGTGTATCTAAGTGCGTGCGTGTGCACACGCGTGCTCGCACATGTGCGTGCAGCTTGTGATGATGAAAACGATACTGCTTAGTCTTTGTAAATCTTTTATATTCATGCAATAGGGACATATTGTTTAGGCCAAAGCGTTCAACCGTGACCGAACAGGTTCATGGTCAAAGACTTTCCAACCGAGACCTTCTCAACTTTTTGGAGATTATCCAAAACTACACTGTCTAATGAGTTCTTTGAAGCAAATGGCAGTAGATTTGAAGTCTACCTCCTTTTTTATCCTTTTGGTTAAAAAGAATTGGTATCATTATATACCATCTTTTGTCGTGTAAAAATCTTGTGGTTTTCAAAAGAATCGTATTACAAATATTATTGTTAATATAAATGGTTGTAATATTCTCGAGTTCATTGCCACAATTCCATCACACATGATCGCTTATGAAAGTCACCTTGTTGCTATTGGGAAGCTCTAGACCTGCCTAGATCAGTGTCTCTCAACTACTTTTTTACCTATGGAACCCTTTGATTTCTATTTTACTCGGGCAGACCCTCTTAGCCATTCATTTTTTTAAAATCCTGTTATACTTTTATAATTATTATCAGGAATTGTATAAAAATTATTATTAAAATATTTTGTGTATTGTAGAAATATAACCAACTTATTGGAGATATAAATTTTAACAAAATCTTTTATTGACTCCTCAGGGCCATATGGATCCTGGTTGAGAATCACGTAATTCCTGTTCAGTTTACATTTACACTTGGCTTTTGGCTAAAATTGGCATATTGATTTCAAAACTACAGTCAGCTTTCTATCGTTTCAAGTTTGTTTTTCTACAGTTAACTCAGAAAATAAGCACACTTGTATTGTTTGTCCGTAAGTAATAAGGCTGATCAGCTACTTCTATTACCTTATTGATAATAATCAATGATTGATTATAATCAATCACATTTCAGCTATGTCCATCGTATATTATTTTTTCCAATGTCTTTTCCCTATTTTTTTTTAAGCTGTTGAGTGTGATTTCCTGAACAATTAGCTGCTGTGTTTTTTAACCCGCCATGTGATCACGTAGATGCTTTCTCATTGGTCTGTTATGTTCCAAGTGGTAAGGGTTTGGGATAAACAGAATGATTGCTCACTCACGGTTATCTTTGCCAATGAATCATCAAAGATTAAGACGGACGAACTTCACAAAATATCAAAGTTATATTTTTATGAACACTTACGTACGACTGTATTGAGATACAGGGCTCAACGATATTGCTGGATTTATATTCGCCATCTTATTTGTAATTGGATTTCTTCGGAAAACACAAAACTTTTGAAGGAAAATGATTAGTCGATACAATCTCACTCAGTACATGACTGGTATTTTACTTCATCGTATCTCAGGGGATGAAAGGCAAAAATTGACCCCGATGAGATTTGAACTTCGAGCGTAAAAAAAACTGGAAGAAATACTGCAACGCATTTTGCCTGAAGCTCTAATGGTTTTGTTAATAAACCGCCGACTTCAGAATTAAAAAAAAAGCAACGATTGCTATTCGAGGTTTAACCAAATAAGATTTTTTTTTTCCTGTTGGAGGCTTTGTTATTATCTTTAACTAAGTAAAGAGATGTGAACCAGTAACAACCAAAAATTTAACTTGTGTTTCATATCTTGTTTACCAAAAGTTTACAACTCAACAGTGTGCATCACTGTAATATATTTATTTCTTCTGATAGTCTATATTTGATTCCACAAACGTTTCAGTTTATATACTCTTGGAAATAAAAGAGCCACTTATGTTGTTGTTTCAACGCTTCACTGATTGCTGCTGTGATTAGAAAAACAAGATTACCAAAGCAATGTAGAACCGCATTATTTCTTTAACATGTCAGCATCGACTAAAACCGGATGCTGTCAGCATTTAAAATTGAATATAAAACGTATATTTCATTTAACCACCAGTGCCTCTGACAGTGTACGTATACACTCGCCACAGTACTGTATAAAATGTCTTTTTAGTTGGCCTCCCAAAAGTAAACAAAGTTGTGTATCGCAATTCCCCAGGGTTTTAATGTTTAATCTACAACAGTTTGGCTTCCGACTCGTTGATGCTTGCTATGATAAAGTAGAAACTTCTTGGAGGTTTGGTGGTTTCATTTGCGAATTTCAAATGCCGTTTGTGAAAATGCCGCCAGCTTTATGGCTGGTTTCAAGAATGAACTTCTTGTAGTAAATTTTGTGAACAATAGGGTCATTAATTGGAAGAAAAAAGAATAAGAAGAAATAACTATCAACAAACACACACGCACGAGCTAAAAGTGTATGTACTGTTTGAGCCGAAGTAGTATTCAAATATAGATTAATAATAATAATCCTTTCTACTAGAGGCACAAGGCCTCATATTTGTGGGGAAGGGACTAGTCGACCCCAGTGTTTCACTGGTACTTAATTTATCGACCCCCGAAAGGATAAAAGGCGAAGTCGACCTCGGCGGAATTTTTACTCAGAACGTAGCGATGGACGAAATACCGCTAAGCATTTCGTCCAGCGCGGTAACCATTCTACCAGCTCACCGCCTTCATAATAATAATCCTTTCTACTAAAGGCACAAGGCCTGAAATTTGCGGGGAAGGGACTAGACGATTACAGCGATCCCAGTATTTCACTGGTACTTAATTTATCGGCCCCGAAAGGATGAAGTCGACTTCGCCAGAATTTGAACTCAAAACGTAAAGAGCCGAAACAAACATGACGAAACATTTTTTCCCGATACTCTAACGATTCTGCCAATTCGTCATCCTTAATAATAATTGATTCTGATCGATTCAATTATATCGCTCTCAGTAATTGACTGGCGCTTTATTTTATTGACTCCGAAAGGTAAGGTTGAGTTCTTTTGGGTATGAACTCAAAACGTAAAGAATCAGAAAGTAACACCACGAGGCAGTTTGTTCAACGCTCATATGATTCTGCCAATTCAATAATAATGATTATTTTTAAAATAGGCAAAAGATTAGGAATTAGGAAGCAAAGCTGACAGTATCGCATTGGACTGGAATTTTAGAATTTATTTAACGCACCTCAGTCTGATTTATAGCATATTGTACATTGATGAGGCACTAAACCTTAAGTTCATTTGTAGGAGGAGGCTACACAGTTTTTTTCTTCCTAACACACGTGGTTTTCATGTCTTGTGAAATAAACCGACATTCGTATTTAATGGCAATCGGATCTGGAGCTTGTGTTCTGCTGGCATGGCACTCAGAGTCATTGAGATATACAAGCCATTACGCCACAACAAGGACTGGACCTTGAGGTGACTTACATTTCTGACTAAACCATAAAAAAAAAAGAAAAAAGCTTCAGTTAACAATTTACTTATAAGCTATTAGAGTGGTAAGTCCAGAGAAATACATCGATGTCTTAATATATAGTCACACTTACTGACAAAATATTTTATCTATGTCTAGTACAATCGATCCTTCGTCAGTTAGTTTCATATGTTATACACTCCCACCTCGGTAACAATAAATAAATAAAGTTATCTTATGTATACAACCAAGACAATTTTTGTTTTTCTATTTATTCCATTTTTCGGAATCGCTAAATCTTAGACTTCTTCAAGGCTAGAATTAAGGATTCGTTAATACGATTGGTATCAAGTCTCTTAACTGAAATGAAAGGAAATCCTTAACAATTTTGCTAGTGTTAGTCATTGCTTTCTGCGCTGAAACCGAAAATAAGTGAAATAGTACTACCTTTACTCAGTTCTTCAATTGTTAGAATAGCAATGAGAATGCATTATCTTAACGGACCATTATGAAAGGCGCCAGCATGTTAAACATATTTTCTCTGTAGAAATTCATACTGTCAAACAGCATAAAAGTTCCTATTTTAATTGATACCTTCCAACAGACGAAAAACTAATTAGCATATATTTTCATACGTAGAACAGGAAATGGCTAAATATCAAATCATTTCGCAGAAAACAAGATTTACAAAGAAAATTGTTCTTGACTACTATTGAGTGAAATATTCTCTGATCTTTGTCATTCTTTTACTCTTTTACTGGATTCAGGTATTAAATTAGGGCCATGCTGGGGCACTGTATTCAAGAATTTCAGTCAGTCATATCTACTTCAGAATATATTTCAGTCTGGTATTTATTTTGTCGCTATCCATTAGGTCGAAGTGTTAAGAATAATCAACTAATATTATTCTTTTCAGATAAGTAGCTTGCTTACCAACCACATGGTTCTGGGTTCAGTCCCACTGCGTGGTACCTTGGGCAAGTGTCTTCTACTATAGCCTCGGGCCGACCAAAGCCTTGTGAGTGGATTTGGAAGACGGAAACAGAAAGAAGCCCGTCGTGTATGTATATATATATATATATATATATATATATATATATATATATATATATATGTGTGTGTGTGTGTGTGTGTGTGTGTGTGTGTGTGTTTGTCCCCCCCCCCCCAACATCGCTTGACAACCGATGCTGGTGTGTTTACGATCCTGTAACTTAGCGGTTAGAATAAGTACTAGGCTTACAAAGAATAAGTCCTGGGGTCGATTAGCTCGACTAAAAGGCGGTGCTCCAGCATGGCTACAGTAAAATGACTGAAACAAGTAAAAGAGTAAAAGAGTAAATGCATTTGTTATTTTAAGGAATAGTGAGCGATGTTATGTCTCGACATCATAGTAACTATGCAAGGATGTTACTATTATTATTTATCCCTATTACATTTAATGTTGGGAGTACCAAAAATCTAGTTAGAAATAATTATGCGGGGAGCAAAATATAACACTAATCAATTGACTAATATTTTAATCATTTCGGCAAGTATCGTAGACAGCTCCAGTCACATTTCGACGTGGCATAAACTTCACCGTACTTGCCAGAAAAGAGATGAGAGAATCTCTGCGCAGAGCACCTTGGGCAAGTATTTTTTTTACCTTGGCTTCGGGTTGACCCAAGCCTAGTGACTAAAATAAGATAGACCGAAACTTTATAAAAGCCTGTCTGATATGCTGTACATGTAATTCAAAGGGTTAGCATTGTTTCACACTGTCACGCTGATTCTGCTGGAGGATTACTTAAAGAGTTCAAATAAGTGTCTTAATATATAGTCACACTACATAATTTAATGAATAAACAATTCGGTTGATCAAACAACTGCACTATTTATCATCTCAGCCGATGGAGATCCATTCACTGTTATTTACCAAGAGAACAATTTGAGAACCAGCATATAGATAAATGATTAAGAATAATCGGTTAAAGGAGTAAAAACGACAACGGTCAAGACGACTACATATCGAACTGAAACCGATGTTGCCTATTGTAATATAGAGGAAAGTATGGTTTTATAACTATTCAAATTTTATTGGAAGATGGCTTCGTCTTTTAATAGAAGAAACTTTAAATATTTTCTGATCTCGGAAATAACGATTTCTCATAAATCATAAATGTGCATAAATTAAACTAATGCTACTTTTCAATTTTTCTTCGACTACTTTTCTTTTTTTTCTTTTTAAGGACTTGTAATTGACTGGATCTGAGAACGGTGTTTCCAACTGAAATAATTACACCGAAAGAGTCAGTTTAGCCATTTCAACACGCGCGCACACATACCTTAAATTCACTTCTCATTTAGTTTTGTGGGTGTCAACATTTTCGTTACACTAATCGCATCTGTGATAACGACCTAGTCGCAATACTACGATGAAGACTCAATTCAAAGTAGCCCTTCTACGATACAATTGCCACTTTCTTCTTTTGGCCAAAATCATAAGATTTACACAAATGCTAACAAATGTTTGTTAATATTATTTCATAATAGAAGGCAGTGAGCTGGCAAAATTGTTAGTACGTCAGGCAATATGCTTAGCGGCATTTCGCTTGTCTTTACCTTCTGAGTTCAAATTCCTCCAAGGTCGAATTTGCCTATCATGGTCGATAAAATAAGTACCAGTTGAGCATTTGGAATTGGTGTAATCAACTTACCCCACCCCCGAAATTACTGGACTTGTGCCAAAATTTGAAACCAATATTACTTCTGAGGAGTGTCGGATCTAGGGTAGAGATTGGGTTTTTTTTTTTTTGTTTAACTCCAGATCATCCTCAGAACAACAGACTTAAAATCAAAGGTGTGATGGTTCCGGCCACGGCCATTCATATCAGTTAGACATTTCAAATGTCTTCCAATTTTTGAAGGCAGGAAGTTCAAATTTGAGAAAAATTAGCTGCCGTTTCTAGCATGTTATGTAACCGTGTAGAGCAGTCGTGAACAAACTACGGCTCGCAAAACTTCTGAATGACGCCAACGAAAAATTACCTTAAATGTTTTTAGTAGCACAGCTCACCAAATGACGAGACGTCTCATGCATCCCGCTCTCGAAAACGATTGTCCATACCTGAGAGGTTGGTTCGCTTTGGTATGGTACCTAGTTCTAAATCAGTCCTGATCGAGCAGATATATAATCAAAGTCATTTCAGCCGTAACTATTCTATCTTTTAGCATGTTTAAGACTACATTATTGAATGTGTCGTTCCTTCGTTTTTATATGATAGGGATGTGATGTAAAGGAATTTGGTGGCGTTTTTCTTGCTGGTTTAGGTCGAATTTGACTTTCATGGTCGATAAAATAAGTACCAGTTGAGCACTTGGAATTGGTGTAATCAACTTACCCCACCCTTGAAATTACTGGATTTGTGCCAAAATTTGAAACCAAAATTACTTCCGAAGAGTGTCAGGTCTATGGTAGAGATTGGGGTTTTATTTTTTGTTTAGTTCCAGATCATCCTCAGAGCAGTAGACTTATAATCAAAGGTGAAAGTCAGAAACAGAAAATAAGATACTCAAGTCTTTTTTCACAGATATCATAGGTTGTGTGAAGTAGTTACGACAAAATGAAAAGAAGACCTGATCAGAACTTTCTCTGAAAGGAAGAAGATCGATAAATAATCTGTGTGATCAAGAATTCTATAAGGTCACGAAGTGTGTAGCTACAACCAATTACTAAAGGAGTCTACTTGAGATATCCAATGTCATCTCAGTGTGGCATCTTGGAATACTGTTTCTACCACAGACTCGGATTGAACTAAACCTTATGAGTGAAATTAGAGACAGAAGCTGTGTGGAAACATGTGGTATGGACTCAATCTGTAATTCAAAGAGTTAAATTTTGTTTCTCTTTTAGTCAAGAGAGAAGGTTGGGCTTCCAAGATTGGTGAGATGAAAGGCGAGAAGTATCATCAATCCGGAAGCCTGGGCTAAACTCTTACAGCAGAGTGAACAAAGGACACGAAAGGTGTCGCGGAATGATGTTAAAATAGTATGGATTAAGTCTACCACCTATGTTTACCATAGTGGGATTTGAATTGAGAATGCAAAGCAAGGAGAAAAATGCCAGAAGGTATCTCATCTGACATTCTTACAGTCCAACCAGTCCATTATATTGGATTGGTACTTTTAGTTTTAATTTACAAGGGATGGGAAACAAAATTGACCTCGGTAAGATTTGAACTCGGAACGCAGAGAGTCGAAGCAAACACCGGAAAGCATTGTACTCGACGCTCTTACGACTGCTAATTCACAGTCATACACTGTGTTTGAACTTCGTTCATGAATATTCAGCCACTTATAGTTCTTCCTAATTTTGGCAAATGCCAGCAATTTCGAGGGGAGTGGGCAAACCGATTGCATTAACTCCAGTACTTGACTGGTTTGTATTTTATCGATCCCGAAAGGCTGAAAAGCAAAGTTGTTCTCAGCAGAATTTGAACTCATAACGTAATCAGCCAAAAGAAACACTGCTAAGCTTTTGTCCAACACCTCAATGATTCTGCCAGCTCGCCGCCTTAGCCACTTACATACATTATGATATAATGACTATGTAGTTCCGTTTATGGATCAGCTGGAATACTCGTCGCCGTAATCTGCGAAGGCGTACCATATAGGTAACTTATACAATAACCAAGTTTAGATATTCATAAAATGCCACAGGTGCTAGACTTCACAATCACTAATTATATCTTTCATTACAAAACCACATGTATAGCATTGCCAAAACTGCATTGTAAACACTTGAATTTCTTACAACTCATTTTTCCCGGATGTCAGTCTATAAAAGCTATAGCTGAACCTCACCCACGTTAACCTCAGAAATTTGGGAGGTCAACATGAACGATACTAAACTGGAACATTTGAGTTTCTTTGACTAGTACATACTAAGTAACTCCCATAATTTCACCTAGTGATCCCAACCCCTCAACGAGAATCTGCTGAGAATAATTTATAGCTTAAACATAAGGCCACACAATTGGTGGTGTGATATAATCGATTACAATAGCTAGCTCCAGAGGGAATAAATGCGAAGTCAACAATGACAGGATTAAAAATCAGAACATAAAGAAAATTATTAAATATTGTGAGGCATTTAATCTCCCTTTTTTGCCACTCATCGCCTTTTTTAAAACCAACAAAGAGGATTTTCTAACATTAGCATTAGACAATATTTGGAGGAAGAACGTAGTCGATTAAGGTAATGGGATTTATATTACTGACTACCATAACGATAAAAGACAGAAATTAATGTCCGCAGAATTTGAATTCAAAAAATTACTCTGCCACTCACTGCCTTTCTAAGATATTGTAGCGAAACTCGAAACCGAGTCGTCGAATTACGAAGTTAAAGTCATGATATAACAACGGCTTCTTCACGTTATTGGCCAATCAGCAGCCAGACATCATGCGGTAAATCACTATATCCTTCAGGAACTTTTCCGCTACAAGGGTTATATAAAGGCTACTTTTAACGCCAATTTTCAGAGTGTGTGGCAACCTGCTACACACACACACACACACACACACACACACACACTCTTCCTCGTCTTTATAATAGTCGTTTTCACGACTGTCTGCTCAGCTTGGATATGTTGATTGAATCTACCGCGTCTTGACAAGCCTCAATATAGAGCTTTTGTAATCAACTAATTATGAATGCTACAGAATCATTCCTTCAGCTGTGTTGACTTGATGTCGAAACTTTATAATTCATGACAAATTTTAAAATTATTCGTGTAGTTAAATAAAAGTTACTATTAATGTTCGTTTGGTGTTATATTATTCACAGGTAGCCTCACACGCATATAACCAACAAACTACACCATCAATAAAGGATAAAGAATATGATTCTCGTAAAATTAACACCAATCTTATTCTTTTTGGCTTTAAATATGTTTTTATGATGTAGTTTGGTGTCTGACAATTGTTACTTTATTAACAGAAGTATATTATTTCTCTCAGCTGATAAGTGCACATAAATACATATTTATAAATGAATATATAATCGCTTGGGGTGCTTGCTTGACAAGGCTCACTTTTAATGTTCCCTTGGATCCAAAGAAGATTCTATGCAGGATCTGCTAGAAATAGCAGCGAGATCATTAAAATCACACCCTACTATCTTTTATCTGTTTCAGTTATTAGACTGCGGCCATGCGGATTGCCTCCTTAAGGGGTTTAGTTGAACAAATCAATCTCAGTACATTTTTAAAGTCTGGTATTTATTCTATCGGTTTCTTTTTGCCAAACCGTTAATTTACGGGACGTAAACAAACCAACACTGGCTGTCAAACTATGCTCGCGGTCAAATACATACGCACACATAATGAAGACGCTGGCTAATGTAATCCTGAATATAAAAAAAGGCGAGATGGTCATGTTTAGAACGCCTTTGATCATAGGCTTATTCAGAGTGGATCTAGGGATAAACTATGACGTCAATAATAAAACCATCTTTGTTAATAATTAAGTCGATGCTGGGGCACTACATTGAAGGATTTGGTAATTTCAGATCGCCCTAAATACACACACACACCGCAATGTAAGCGCTGTAAAGTATACGAAAATATATTCTATATAGTGCAAGCATTATCTGATACGTTGGGTAGAAATGGTATATGTTTATTACATCAGGAGTTGACATTTCCACTTTGAGTTTTGTTCTATGGTGGAACAACCAGCCTCAGCCAAGTTGATATAAATGCACGCATATACACGGTTGACCGCCAAGTTTTGATATAAATGCATGCATATACACGGTTTAGTACTAGGAAGAAAGGTAGCGCTATTATCCTTTCCTGGCTGGGTAGGGGAAGTAGTCCTCAGACTGGATACTTCGCAATTTTCTGTAATTATTTTAAAAAGCAGTCACCCAATTCAAAATTATTTTGTTGATGTAATAAATCAAACGTTCCTTATTCATTTACAAAATACAGTAACAGAGTATCTAATTATATTCTTTGGTTTGATGTTTAGTAATTTCCTGGTTGAGTAAGCTCACAGATACACCATAAGATAATTCTAAAAGAATGTCTTAGCACAAAGTGAGGAAATTGTCTTTATAAAAACGTTTTTAACTGCCAGTTTTTTAACTGTCAACATTGATAAGATATTATGCCTGACAATATCAAATAAAGCCCCTACATTGCTGTTGTGGTTTCACACAAGGTCAATGTCGATTTATTGGGCCTATGATCGAAGACATTGCAACAGTGACCATTCAGCGAATCTAGCATTACTTTATTCTTTTCCTCCTTCCCTTTTAATGAAACTTGGTTGTGATACAAGGGCTATTTGGCTGCTTGTTCTTGTTATTTAACCCCTAGTCAGCTCCGAGCAGTACTGGATTAGTCATTAAGCAAAATAAGCATATACACCGGGCATCAAAGGAAGGGGGCACTAGAAAAATGGTAAATAGTTTGCGGCACAAAAGAAATCACTTGCAAAAATAATATTTCAAGTGGTTTATGTGATCGGAAATATAATTTTGAAGTATTCATGTTGTCATGAGAATCTGATCAAAGATTTTGCAATTAAAAAAGAGAAAAACTTTTCAAATATAAATGAAGTGGAAGTAATTGAACATTATTTTTCTATCTCACTAAGTTTTGTTTCATTTTGAAAAATAAAAAAAATTATTCTATGGTCTATTATTGTTTAAATTTTGAATTATATACGGAGTGTCAAAATCTTTTAAGTGCTTAAGGCCTCTATGGGTCTTAATCCGGCCCTAGCCGCAGAATTCCAACCGAGACCATCTCGTTTTTTCTATATATGTAGGACTGCATTGCACAATGTGAAACTAGGATGATTTGTTTTCTATTTCCAACTGATTCATAAGCCCTTTATATTGGAACTTCCTAGAGAGTTTGTATGGCCCCTATATAATAAATAAGTTATGTTTTCTAAAATATTTTAACATTTCTTGCATGACTACATTCTCAAATATCTCAAAACTCCACACAGTCTTATCAGTTGAACCCGTCTCTATTTTTCTGTTACTTAAATCATTTGTTTTCATAAACCATCGAGAGAAATCTGAACAGTAAAGCATCTTGCTAAACATAGCAGCTAAATTACCGTTAATAAGCCCGGATGTATTGGATAATGCAGATATATATCTGCAGTAAAAATATGGGGTAGTCACAGCTGGAGCGTCTTTTGTCATGAGACTTGGTCAATTACAACTGACTATGGCAAAGCAAAAACAACTATCTCTTTTAAATTTGGGCATATTCCAACGTAAATTCAACCTGTTAATACACTGTCTCTAATCCTCTAGATAGTAATTATTATCCAATTAGTAATAATTGATTTGGCAAGGTATGAGCCCTGTTCCAGCATATGTGCCAGATTTCGATCAACAAGCAACAGTACTGCACAGAAGATGTGCATTTTAAAATGCAAGAGCTCTGCCCAAAGTGCTGTATAGCAGTGAAACATGGAAAATGACTGCAAAAGTTGCCAAAAATCTAATGACATTCAGCTAATGACGCTTACAGAAGATCCTCAAAATTACGTCATGGTTTCGCTTAGCAGGTTATTTTTGGCGCCTGCTAGCAGCTCGGTGTACAAAAATTGCAAGGAGATGAAATCCGGAAAAGGGGCCGATCCTAGAATATTTGGCACTGAAAATTCCAGGAAACCCTCAAATATACAAGGACCAGTTGGATAAACGCGGACAGAACTACGGCAGATTTACAATAATGCAAGAAGATCTAAGACTAAACACTAATATTAGAGTGGATTTAATCGATAGTGCTTCCTCTGGAAGCATACGGCTTATGTAAGAAATCAATACAAGTAGGAATTTTATAGCGGCGCAGTGGAAGCATCTAGGACAGAATATCTACAGAGCAATTAATCGAAGTTACACTGATTGGCAGAATCATTAGAGAGACTGAAAAATGTCTTAGTTTATGGCTATCAACATTATGAGCTTAAATCATTCCGGAGTCATCTTTCATCTTTCCGAGAATCGATAAAATAAATTATAGTCAAGTACTGGATATCCATTTAACGGTCTTGTGTCAATGTTAGAAATCAAAACTTATAATCAGAAGGGGAGAAAATCATCAGCACACTAGAGCGGTAGAAAGAAAACTGGACCATGACTCGGGGGTCTTTGCATCAAACTAACACCAGTCTAATACTTTAAAAGGCTTCTTAAACAAAAGAAATCTGCAGGGTTTAGAAACCTCGAGTTACCTTATATACTCGTGTGTAAGTCGCACCATTTTGTACTTGATTTTAACTGAAAAGACTGTGAAGAGGACAACACAGGGCAAAGCTAAAATTATGAAGAGAAAAGGTTTTTCTTTTTACCAAAATTTCACAGTAAATTACCGATGCGATTTATACACGAATGAGTCACTTGTTATCGCGTTGGGGATCTCCTACTCCAGGGGTTCTCAACCATTATTTCCTATGGACCCCTTTAATTACTATTTCATTCTGGTAGACCCCCATAGCCATTCGATGCTTAAAAATTAGTTTTATAGAAACTTCTTCAAAATTCCTATTTGGTTTTTCACACATTAACTTGTGTAGGTTGAACTACGTAAAATGTTAGAAGAAACGTAGCTGTTGCTTGCCATACATGCCAATACATACATTTTAAACAGTTTTTTTTTTCAGGGGTACTTAAAATACTATTGTGGGTCCCCAATTTGCTATTTTGTGGTGTGGACCCCACAAAATCTTATATGGACCCTCAGGGGCCATATGGACCCCGACGGAGAACCATTGTCCTACACCAATGTAAAAGCTACCAGATGAGCCACGGCGAGCACTTTTATGTGAGACAGAGATTTGCTACTAAAAGCAGCAGTTAAATCAGCCTTACACCACACCATCTTAAAAGCCAGAAAGATACATTAATGTAATCCTGGATCATTGGTCTAACAGATGGGTTGGGGAAGGTTGATTCGCAGCAGCAACAACGTAAATATTCATTCTGATGTATTGGTTTCAATAAAGTCTGTTACAACTATCTTTTACTAACAACTGCTAAACCGTAGACAAACGTGAAAACTGGAGAGGGAAATGTAAAATAGATTTATATGTATGTGTGTGTGTGCGCACGCATCTATCTTATATTTTTCTCTCTCCCGATGTGTGTGTGTGTGTGTGTGTGTGTGTTATGTATTTTACATTTCTCTACTCTCAACCAGGTATAACAGAAAGCTACATCATAAGAATTTAGAAGCTTCGAGAGGACGTGAAATAAGTCGTTTCTAATAGTTGAACTCGAAGCTTTCTAATTTCTCTATTAAAAGGGTTTTTTTTTAAAATTCAATATTCACACACCATTGTTTACAGCTTTATCTGCTTAGAGTTCAACTTTAAAATCGAGCATGTGTGTGTGTGTGTACATATACATCAGTATCGGCCAGACTATCGAATGTTATACACTGCGTTGATTTACCCTCGAATGATGCTACCACGCTGGTTAGGTGGGCAGGCCATCATCCCTGCTGAACAGAACGACAGTCCTTCGTAACTTTAACGATTTACAACTGAGTGGAACAATGTGAAATTGTTATTTTTTTTTCTCAAGAACCACATTCTTGCAATCGCATGTGCAATATCCTAACCACCAGGCCATACACTGGTGCGGCAGGACGCTAGAGCACTTCACTAGATGCGTAATACTGTTTAGGTCGACAAAAGTAATAGGGTACCGCACTTACTGTCCGATAATTTAATTCAGCTTGGGGTTCTTTGTCTTGAGTGCTAATCCTGTGTACATCATGTTAACATTCATCTTTTTACCGTTCAGGATTCGATAAAAAAAAAAGGAAAAAAAATCTAGTAACAATCTAGTGTGCGATTTCGTCAACTGTGCTCCACCATTTTCCAACGTGTTTACTCAGAAGAACTCTAACAAATCGATACTTATAACTAAAGCCGTTACGAACGCTTTGTTCCAGAATATCTAATGACTTCTGTCTTCGCTACCTCCAGCTTATCGTTCTAGGTTGGGCCTCCAACGTAATGGCGCCTTTCTTGTTTCAGTCATTGGCCTACTAACCATGCCGGAACACCACCTTGAAGGGGTGTTAGTCGAATAAATCGATTTCAGTACTTATTTAAGTCTGGTACTTATTCCATCGTACATTTTACTGAACCGCTAAGTTAAGGGGTGTGTTACAAGAGAGAAAAAATGACCAGCGCCGGTTGCAAGCGGTGTGGGGTGACAAACAAAAAGGTACACACACACAGTTTCCGCCTACTAAATTCACTCACAAAGCATCGGTCGGCCCGAAGCTATAGGAGAAGACACTTGCCCTAGGTGTTGCGCAATGGGCATGAGCCCCAAACCAATTGGTTGCAAAGTGAGCTTTTTAACTACATAGACATCTCTGTGCCTAGGTGAAATACGTGTCTTTGGTAATATAAACCTGGTGGATTCAGTCAATCTCTCTCTCTCTGTCTAATCACAGCTGATGTCTTTGAGGGAGAGAGGGAGAAGAAAAACGCTGCTATATTAAATTATTCGTTGATTTATCATCTCCTGTTTGCTTGTTTATTTATTGGAATTTTGATTGATTATTAGAGCTGTGTTTAATTATCCAGATGTTGAGGGGAAAATTTCTTGCTATGCATTATACATCGTGCTCTGAATATTCGTTTAATTCTGTTATCCATATTATGCGAGATGTTAATTATATATATTCATGCGAATAGGGATTCTTTTTTTATTGACAAGGACGAAAAGCAATATGAATCTGAGAAGGGAATATGTTGAATAGAATGTTGGCCTCAGTGCGATTTGAACTCAGCTCGCATAGAACCTGAACGAATAGCACAATGTAGTATATCAAATGCTCTAAAATCTCTGCGAAATATTGCAAAACCTGCATTGCACAGAGTAGAATTTCACTCCGTCAGGAAAATCTGGGAAGTTTTTACTGACATACAAATCTCCAAGTGTGAAACTAATTGTACATTAGTATACGCTCATATAACTGAGCGATATGTACAAAGTACCGCTGTTACTAGGAGAATTTTGCTTCTCTCTCCCCAACAGTATCTTTTTGGAATCACTTAAATGTCACAATATTTCATTTTCCTTGCCTAAAAACATCGAATCAGAAGGCACCACTATTTCTTAAGTAAGAGGTAGGTATTGTAGAAATGAGCGAAACTTCCATATGACAAACTAACCGGTTTCAGTTCCCAATTAGTGTTATTTCATTTCACAAGCATAGTTAATGCCTTGAATAAAGGCCCGACCATCATAGCTTCTATTATAAATATTTACCGATGTATTAGTCAGGAAGCTTCTAAATGGTTGCGTAACCTGTAAGATATAGCAATTAAATCTCATATCAAACAACACGGCTTTAAAAATTAAGCAAACGCTAATGTATTCCTAGATAAACTAATCCCGAAAGCAAGATGTGTGAAGGTGCAGAAAGCTTTTGATCATGAACATCAATTACGACTACTGCACTATTAATGACTGATTTTATATTTGTGGGGAAAAAAAGATATAATTAGACATAAGTAACTCACCCCTGATCGTAAAATCCGATTACTTATATTTTCATACTGTTTGTGCGATTTATTGGCGTATTCTGAGATATAATATAACGGTTTGTAGTCGAAAGTACCAGCTTCTTCTCGTAACTCGATATGTAGCAAAAACGTCATTGCCTCTGAAAAGAAATGAAAGCAGTAATAAAATATGAAATGCAATGCTATGTTCACTTTTATTTTAATTGTATTTTAAGTGTTTGAGATAGACATTATTAATGTATCCTTGTAATAATTGCAAGTTAATACCTGCAGGAAACTCATGAATAAAGTGTGGACAGGAATGAGTAGCCGATCTCTAATAACGTACTTATAAAGAATGAAACTTTTAAAATATTTTTTAACCATAAAGAAAACAAAAAAACAAACCAACAAAAAAGAACGGAAGATGCTTGCTCGATCTGGTAAAAAGGGCAGCGAAACTCCATCTAAATAAACTGTAGTGTTATAGAAAAAGGAAAGACTAATCATACTCTGACATAAATGCAGATGTGATAGTCACGACTAGAACGCGTTTGATGATGTATATTGAGTCAGGATTGAACTGGAGCTAAACTACAATAACTTGAACAGGGATCAAATTCAAGAGGGATGATAATCTGGAGACGAAAAGCTGTGCTTAGTCTGAGTGACATGAGTGATGACAAGAGGAGTGACGAATGAGTCGGGAGAACCATCTTTATTCTGAGATTTAATAAATTGCTTCATAATGCCAAGGCTGATATGAAGTAGAGGTAAGATGATTTTCTGGTTGAACTAAAGCCTCTTTAATCACATTAGAAGACACTGCGATCATTCTTGACGCTGCAATTATTCTTTAATCACCCAATTTTTTTCCCTGGCTCTACTATTATACATTATGAAAAGCGTGGGTATTTGGTGTACCCACTTTGTTGCCCCAAGAGAAAACTGACCATCTTAAAGTCCACGCATAACACCCATTGATGATTGGTGGTTCTGGCTATCTTGTTAGATATGATGGTAAGAAATGGATACCATTTTTGGATTCAGCATATCAAAACGCCTTCAAATCAAATAAAAACGTCCCAACAAGAAAATACCCGAGGGGTTATGTATTTAATCACTGTGATTTATCATATTGTTTTGAAATATTCACATCTATATGACAGTACTCAGAGTGAAATCAGTATCTCCTACAAACAAATCAGTTCATCGTTTAGACATTTTACTATTTATTTGGCTGATTAATTGCAGAAACGGTTAAGCGATGTAAAAAAGTACTATGCTATATATATATATATATATATGTGTGTGTCTTTGCGCTCTCAGTTCAATTACTGCTGACATGGGCTATCTTTCCTTGGTAGACAGAATGAGTACCAGTCAAATACTAGTCCGATATAATCCGTTTCTGCTATAAATTATGTGGCCCTTTGCGCCTTTGTTAAAAATATTTATATTTACTTGTCTATTGACACGTTAAGTAAATAACAGGAGGAAACTATCAACGTGTTGGGTGTGAAAGGTAAAACAAGAACTTCTTGAAGTCTGGATATAAATAAATAATGTCAATTCCACAAAGAAAAAAAAAAAACAAGTAAGCGATTCTATCAGACCAGGCTGACAAAACGGTGTTAAACGAAAGAATATTGGCAACTGCTTATTTCTCTTCAGATATTAATTTCGTTGCTGACTTCTGTTTTCTGTATTTCCTTATGAAAACACAGCGAGTGTGAGATATCGGGTATAAAAAACATGCACCATTAAAAAGATACGAAGTATGTATATATATATATATAATAGAGGTTTATGAAACAGGAGATAAATAAAAGTGTCAATTTACACAATGCAGATCGTGAGCACACAGTTGACCGATATCGTGATATTAGAGACATATACTAATAAATAACGTAGACGTGCCATCCGTATGAAAAGAAAGAAATACTATGATTAAGAAATACAATGGTTAAATTAGCGTAGAAATATTTAATAGAAGTAATAAAACACCAACTAGAAATAAATGCTAATGAGAAAAATACTATCAGCCAATAGCTAATGTTTCAACGTCGGCAAGTAAATATAAATCTGGGCATATTTTTTCTAATTAGAATGAACGCCGCTGCAGGCACCCAGTTACCAGACGGTGTTTAATCGAACATCGGAATTGAATCAATCACCTAAGAACTCAGTCAAAACAAATAATGCTTCAGAAGCTTAAAACGGTTTAACAACTTTGTTAATCAGCTGCCTGGACTGGAGCTGTATTTTATGGAGCCCGAAAAGATGAAAAAAAAAAAAACATTGACTTTGGCAGGATTTGAACTCAGAGTGCAGAAAGGCAAAAACAAATATAGCAAGACTTTGTTTTCTTTTCTTTTTTTACACTAACGACTCTGCCAATTCACTGCTTGCAATACAAAGCTTTCAATGTGGAAAATGTTGAAATCATGTATAGAACATGTTAAATATTTTGCAAATGACATTTGCATCAAAATTACCCCACTGCCACGAAGAGAGGCAAAAGAGTCACTGTATAACGACATACAGCATACTTATTGTAATAAGAAAACAGAATCATGCATGCATATAAATTATAAATAGATTCGTGCGAACAAAATGGCGCCTTGCCTGTAGAATCGTTACTAAATATACTCAGACCATCTTTATACAAAAACAACACATGGAAAATACATTAAGACTGTTTGTTATGCGAATATTTTTTTCTACCAATCATCACAGTTATTTTTCTCTATTTTGTTTTTCTTGTAGCTACTCACAAAGAAAACGTAAAACATCAACTAATGAACACACTATTTAACGAGAGACGTTTCTAGGTGGTCGCTTCTTCGAGTTCCGTGAAAATCTAGTAATAGGCTTGGGTTAAATGTGAAGTATTAGCCATAGTGGAAATGGTAATTGACCCAGGTAATTTGTGAAATGTAGGTCCTATTTTAAGCTGTTCATTAAATATTTTCGTAAGCAGTGCCAGATATGTATGATTTTTGCATGGATTACTGGTATATAAATGTATATGTAAGGTGCATACTAAGGGTAACAGAACAAAAAAAACTATCTTTTGGTACATATTTAACAAAGGATACTTCGTTTGTTTCTAATAAGGGGATTAAGCCTCCTCAAAGTAGCAAGCCCAAGCCAACTGATCCATCTCCCTCCTCTCTATTCTAAGGGAGGATAGGACTTGTGAGCTAGAAATAACGTTTATCTGTGCCCGAAATCAGCCTTTCGTCTTAAAAAATAACACATTGCATAATGTTGCTCGGGACACACAATGCTTGAAGAGAATATAACAAGAGAAAATCATAGCTTGAACAACTGATTTCAGAGATATAATGGAAAACAACAACCAATCTTATCTTTTACTTGTTTCAGAGTCATTGGACTGCGGACATGCTGGGGTATCATTTTGAAGGGGTTTGCTCGAACAAATCGCTGCCAGTACTTTTGTCGTTATTTTTTGCTAAATTAAGAGGACCCAAACAAGCCAACAATCAAACGGGGGAGGGAGAAATAGACACATTATATATATATATATATATATATATATATAAATGACGGTGCCCCAGCATGGCCACAACTCATGAGCTGAAACTAGATAAAATAAGAATATATATATATATTACACACACAACAGTCTTCTTTACAGTTTCTCTCTACCGAATTTTCTTACAAGGTATTAGTTGGACCTAACGTTGTGGTAGAAAGCACTTGCTCAAAGTGTCACGCAGTAGGACTGAACCCGAAAACACGGTTGCAACGCGATCTTCTTAACCACATACCCACACCTTCCTCAATGAGCATGATCTAATGAGGAAACCTCCACTTCAATTTCTAACAACCTGCAGCCAAAGGACCTAACGAAAAATTAACTTAGGGTCTTTCTTTTTAATAGTGCAGCCTACCTGATGATGTACTATATCTAATGCAGCCTGCTCCCCGAACAAAGGCTGCCCGTGCCTACTTTGTCTGATCGCTTTACCTGCTAGAAGTAACAAACTCGTTCATATTATATCCCATCGTCTTAAGAAATGTAAACCCTTAAGAATATTCACAATCTTATAATTTTTAATAAGTACTTGTATGCTATTTCCTCTCGACAACATGGAGACAAGGAATAGCAAGCGATCTCTGAATATTACTAAAGAGGAGACTAGTTACATCGATCTGTATTTCGTGCCGCTGGAAACGGAGCCTATTTTACGGAGAGACTAAATATTTGTTTATTAAACGCATAGATATAACTACATACACATAAGTATTTATAATCAAGTTGTACTGGTAATTTATATGTATTATTGGATTCCTTTTGATACTTGGACGATTTGAAAGTGAGACAAAGAATGAATAAGGCTCTGTACAAAAACGGGAATATTTGATATAGCCACTAAATAATCCTTTCTACTATAGGCACAAGGCCTGAAATTTTGGGAAGAGCTAGTCGATTACATCAACATACAGTAATTGATTATTTTATTTTATCGACACCAAAAGGATGAAAAAGCAGTCAACCTCGGCAGGATTTGAACTGAGAACGTAAAGGGCTGGAAGAAAGTGCTAACAATTCTGCCAGCTCAATAATAAGTTATCAGTCATGAGAGCAGCGGATGTAGTTACATTCAAGGATGCAGAAACGGTTTTTCTGAAGCTAAAAAGCACAATCACCTTCCTTTATCGTGCAAGAACCTCTATATCTTCGAAATGACCATTCTACTGGCCAATTTTTTTTTATCTCCTGGTTGGTCTAAAACTAATTTTCCTCGAGGTTGAAAAGCATATTAGCTTTCCCCCTTGTTGTGCGATACCTATCTCTATCCCTGTCACAAGTGTGGGCTTATGCGGAACACCTGCAGTTCAGGGTTCAAGAAGAGTACAGTTGTCGTCTGAGTCAATTCTAAAAATTGACCCACTGGATTTCTTCACGAAAGAAGGTAAGAATTGCAGTGGTAGCAATTGCGAAAGAGGGGATATGGAAGACAAGAGTGAAAGGATCAGCGACAGACAGCTTCCTCTCTGGCCTCGGGTTGGTGAGATTTTTCACCTGAAAAGGAAAGTGGGATTGGAGAGATGTTTGTCTGAGAGAATGTTCAAAGAAAGATGGGCGTGTGTAGTACGAGTGTTGTGTGTGAGAAAGACGCCTCGTGCGCATGCCATAGGTCGTACCGAAAGGTGTTGGCAGGAGAACAGGGCTCGTGGGGTCGGAGCTTTACCTTGTTCCCTTGCCCCATTTTTATGTTTGTAACTTTGTAATGAAATTTGTATCATCAAATTCATCATTTTATTGCTGCATTAATTTTTAACCATCATGTTTGTGTCTGACCCCAATCAGGCTGTGCTGTCTCCTCTATGTGGTCTCCCCTCCCCCTCCGTGGGCAATAAAGAAATAACTTATCTCTATCCCTCTGTATCAACTTACCTATCAGTTCTTATTTCTTCATATTTACTTTTCTGCTGCTTTCTCTGTCTATCGTTTTCATTGATTGACTATATCGTTTTTTGTAATTACGCACCTCCTTTTCAACGCTCGCTTCCATTTATCTTTCTATCCTATCTTTTTAGCTATCCACCCTTATTTATATCCGTTTATCTATATTTCCATCTATTCCCCCTCTCCGTTTCAGACCTACCTTCTCTGGTTTATCTCCGCAATAATCCGTTCTCGTTCTTACTATCTTTTTCTCGATCCATCTGTACTTTTTCCTTCTCTTCCCTCCCATAAGGCACCACCGAATTTCTGTCGCTAAGTCGAAAGACATTCTGTGTACGTAAATCTGTTTTAATTTTTTTTTTCTGTTACGGTACTGGCTTTTTGGTTTGTTTCGTTTCTTCCAGCCATGTGGCTAATGTAAAAGTTAGTCTTACATTTTTTTCTTTTTGTGTCGAAGATTTTCCCACCAGTCTTCACAAATTCAAACTAGACTTTCTTAGTCTCTTATCTTCAAAAATAAACTTGAGATAACAACATAGGGGTTTTCTTTCGACAGCGAAGTAACTACTTCACACACTAAAAGTGTGTAATAATAGACATTATTATTAGTAGTACCAAGGCAGCGAGCTGGTGAAATTGTTAACATTCCGAACAAAATGCTTGGAGGCATTTCGTCCGTCTTTGATTCCGAGTTAAAATCCGCTAAAACAATTTTGGCTTTCATCCTTTTGGGGTCGATAAAATAAGTACCAATTGTGCAGTGGGGTCGATGTAACTGACAAGCCCCACCATCACCCAAAACTTCATATGATTATCTTCTGTTGTAATTCTATTGTAACAATGGGATTCGACGCGCGAAGTAGAATGTAATGTGAGAGAGAGAGAGAGAGAGAGAGAGAAATAAAAGCGAACTTAACCATTCGATACATATAGATCGATGAAATAATGCCGATATAACCGAGTAAATTAATTCATTGAGTACACTCCATTTAGAAGAGTGTACGCGCATATATATATATATATATATATATATATATATATATAACCACTATTAGAAAGTTAGCAAAGTCTTTTTTTTTTACTGTGTCAAATCTAAAAGCCTGTATAAATTAAACACCGACACTATACTGTTGAATATACAAAATACAGTAAGACAGATACGAATGATTGACTTTTCAGTGAAGCCAGGTCTTTAACATTCAGGTTAAAACTACACAAAAATACAATATTTTGCTAAACGTGAAGCGTATGCAATGTTAAAGGATCGTTTGGAGAATTTGATATCAAACCACACATGCAGACGTATTGAACTCAACAAATGTTTAACCCTAGAATGTGAGGAGTTATGTTCTATACAACATTGATATAAAAATTTGGAAATCCGATATATTACGACAAAGAAATCGCTTTAGTAAGATTGTTAGCTGATCCAGTAATATCAGAATAGATGAAAACACATTCAGTTTGACGCCACCGATTTTATTGATCATATTTGATCGGTGGTGATCAAATTGGATAGACAAATATTGAGGTGGTTTGGCCACATGGAGAGAATAGTAATAAGGGTGATGAAGCTGAAGTAGTAGGCAGCAGAATCAGAGGCAGACCTCGGTTAGTGTGGATGGATGGAGTGAGGAAAGCTTTGGTTGTTAGGTGTTGGAGTGAGAGAGGCAAGAGAGTTTATAAGTGATAGGAAAGTTTGGAGAGTGTTAGTGGACGGATGAGTGAATTTTGATGTTGGTCAAAGGGGTACAGAACCAGCATATGCTGTCGGGCCCCGCTGCTGATATTTGAGGTTGCGTTCTATGTCTTAACCAGAGCATAGAACGAGGCTCGCCCCTTCGAGCTGGGAAATAAATGGAATGCCTGGTGTGTCTTGCTGTGGCTACCTCCTCCTAAAAAAATGGGGAATAGGCCTGGGTATATGATATAAGGATGACCAACAAAACGTGAGCAAAAGAGAAATACGAAGTGCGTAGTTGACAAATATCCAGAAATTAACAAACAAGAATATGATAGAAGGTTATTTACATTTGACGGATATTTGTCCTCATCTTGTTTGTTGTTAACACAACGTTTCGGCTGATATACCCTCCAGCCTGCTTCAGGTGTCTTGGGGAAATTTCGAACCTGGGTTCTCATTCCTAAGGTATTTTTCGAGGTTATTATTATTATTGTTAAGATCACTACTTGGAATCGAACTCGGAATCTTGGGGTTAGTAGCCCGCGCTCTTAACCACTACGCCATATGCCCACGGGCATATTCCAAGCAGTGACCTTAACAATAATAATAATAACATCGAAAAATACCTTAGGAATGAGAACCCAGGTTCGAAATTTCCCCCAAGACACCTGAAGAAGCTGAAGAAGGCTGGAGGGTATATCAGCCGAAACGTTGTGTTAACAACAAATAAGAGGAGGACAAATATCCGTCGAATGTAAATAATGTACATAATTCCTCATCTCATAAATATAGAACTGTATGACGGAAGGTATAATGTTGGTTTATGACTACGAAAGGTGTCATATTTTGACAAATTAACAAAAGCTTTCTTAGCTAGCAGTCTTTATAATAATTTCTTGCCTAAATTTACTTTAGCTCTCATTAAGTTTAAAGTTGTTAGAAACATTTTAAGAGCTTCTACGAAATCTAGTTTAATATTTCAAACTTCGCAATATTATTCACATTTATTAGTGAAATTAAACAGTTTCTTCCACGAGTTTGTTTTGGCACAGAATGTAGTAATTATGATATTCTCATTGAAGTAAACTGAAATTTATGGTGCGTAAAAGGTATCAAAATTTCGACAAAATCACATTAATAGTTGTCAGTGTATATTACGATTTGGTGTAACTTTATTCACGACGATTATATATTCCTGCTATTTGATCTCAGAAAGAATTAAAGTTGCATCAAGTATACTACATATGATGCCAATGTACCAAATAGAAGTAGACATAAAATTGTTTTGAAGTAAAATGAAATAATTATAAATAGAAAAGAAAAATCTTTATATCACTTTTCCCTCTAATAACTGTGTGTGTTAATCTTTCACTTGTTTCAGTTGGCTTAACAGTGTTCAACGCAAAATATTATAAATTCATCCAGTTCAAATCACACCGGCAGAGAAATAATCTTCTTTCATTATGGGTCAACACAACAATTACCAGATATTGTCCATTACTTACTTAGGAGAGAGGGGCAGTACCGACGACATTTTGTAGACTTCCAAAACAGGGACGACCTACAGTTAAGCAATACTTATTTGATGGCATGGCTGTGTGGTAAGAAACTTGCTTCCCAACCACATGGTCCCGGGTTCAGTTTCACTGTGTGGCACATTGGAAAAGTGTCTTCTATTATAATCTCGGGCTGACCAAAGCCTTGTGAGTAGATATAGTAAACGGAAACTGAAAGAAGCTAGTCTCACACACTTGTGTGTGTGTGTGTGTTAGCTATTGCTTACAAGCCAGGCTTAACAAAATTAAATACTTAGATCAATTCATTCTACAAAATGTTCAAGGTGGTGCCCAAGCATGACTGCAGTCTAATGACGTAAACAAGTAAAAGATAAACATACGCAAGAAGGATGAAAGCGAAGTCAAACCTGACAGTATTTCAATGAAACGTCTAAAAACTTCAGAGCACTTTACCTAATACTTTATATACAGATAAGTCATTCTATGTTCTATTACACACTGTTTGATAAATGGGCTTTTTCCGTCGGCTGAAAACTGAGTATCTTGGCCAAAAGAACACAGTGTAGCAACAATGACAGGATTCAAAACAAGCAACTTTTAAAACATCTGTTATAAAGTAATACATACCTATACAATTTAGTTTTTCGCCTACAGTAGATGAATAACCAGGTATACATTGACATATTGATTTCCGTTCTGTAATGTTCACGCAGTGTTCATTTCGACCACATGAATTAGACTCATCACAAGTTGTATAGTTCAGAAGTGGCATTGATACGTATGGAGGTAATGTCGGGCCTGCAATGTGGAGAGGGAAAAATAGATACTAATCTATAAATTAACACAGATTCAAATAAAGCAAAGCTTTAAATAAAATTGAACAAAACTATGTAACCGATGGACGAGCTGGCAGAATCGTTAGCGTGTCGCACACAATGATTAACGACATTTCTTCCGGCTTACGTTCTTAGTTCAAATCCGACCGTAGTCAACTTTGCTATTCATCCATTCAGGGTCGATAAAATAAAGCACCAGTCAAGTACTGGTGTCGATGTGATTGATTTGCCTACTGCCCTCAAAATCGCTGGTCTCGTACCCTGCAACAGTCCAGCATCCCTTTCCGGAGGAATGTTGAGATCTCTGTCACTTTATACCATGAAAATCAGGTAACCTGCCTTTTGATTCCTCAGGTTTGAGGAAAAGCTATGCTCAATAAGCATAGCTTTTCCGAATTAATTTCAATGCTATTAACTAGTTTTCAAATTAAAATTGTATTTCATGGGATCAATCAAAACTATTCTAAAAATTAGGATATCATGAACATGTTTCAGGAAATAACCAAATCTATATTTAAGAGTTTTACATAGGAAGCTTGCTTCCTAACCACATGGTTCTGGGTTCGGTCCCACTGCGTGGCACCTTAGGTAAGTGTCTTCTGCTATTGGCTCGAGCCGACCAAAACCTTGTGAGTGGATTTGGTAGACGAAAACTGAAGGAAGCCCACCGTATACATTATATGTGTGAGTGTGTGTGTGTTTCAACACTGCTTGAACTCGGAATGCTAAAAACTGGAACGGATGCCGCAAGGTCTAACGCTTCTGCCAGTTCGCCTGCTACTATCATCATGGATTTTGCGACTTAATTAAACTGATATTTAAAACTAGAATATTTTACGTGTTTACAAAATAGAAAAAAGTCATTGATACATGATTCGTTTCTGTTTCTAGAAATAAACTTTAAATTTAAGATTATTCTCCAAATATCATTTTCTTGACACCTTTACTACTTTGATTTCTAGCTTTCGCTCTTAAGTATTACTGCCATAGAAACTAATATCCATTAGTCTGTTTTTGGCTGGACATATGACCATATAATTACAGAAAACATTTATCCGACTGTAATATTTTAAATCTCATATTTATATGAAATCAAATATATCTCACACTTTTAGAACATATATTTATTGTGTGTAATTGTACATGTGAATATTATATTTGTATTCTTACAAACACATATGCGTGTGTGAACTCTATGTGGTTATGAAAGCCATTAGTGGTGGCGTAACTGAAGTGAATTGGTTTCAACAGGAAATGGAAACCACACACGACTCACTTGACGCTCATCTTTATTATAAGATGGCCACTTACATGTTGTTGTCGTTCAGTCCCTGATTAAGCAGGCATACGACCAAAAGCGTTCCACTCATAACCATCTCTCATTTTTTTTTTCTGAGTATAAGTCTCTTATCCGATGTGAAGAAGATTTGGTTACAATGACTTTAGAGGTGGGAGGGTTGTTGATTAATTCGACCTTAGTGCTGAACTGGTACGTATTTTATCGAAAGAATGAAACGTAAAGCTGACCTTGGCAGGAATTGAAATAAGAACGTAACAGCTGTAAATAAATCTTATTTAACGCTGATTTTCTTTTTACATGGGTATACAATTTGGATGGTGGGTATAGCCGATTATTTCGACTCCATTAGAATGAAAGGGAAAATTTGACGTTTGAAGGAGTTGAACTCTCTCTTTATCTATCTATCTATTACTAGTTTCGTTTGAAAATTACAAACTTATCAGTAGTGACTACTCCACTACTGATATAACTATTATTATTATTATGGCGACGAGCTGGCAGAATCGTTAGCATGCCGGGCAAAATGCTTAGCGGCATTTCATCCATCTTTGCGTTCTGAGTTCAAATTCCGCCAAGGTCGACTTTGCCTTTCATCCTTTCGGGGTCGATAAAGTAAGTACCAGTGAAACACTGAAGTCGGTGTAATCAATTTATCTCTCCCCCAAAAATTTCGGGCCTTGTGCTTACAGTAGAAAGGATTATTATTATTATTATTTAAAAGGCGGCAGAATTCGTTAGCATGCTAGGCAAATGTTTACGGTATTTCGTCCGTCTTTACATTGAATTTAGGTCTACTATGCCTGTCATCCTTTCGGGGTCAATAAAATAAGTATCAGTTAAGCGTTAAGGTCGATGTAATTGACTTGCCTCTTACCCCGAAATTGCTGGCCTTGTGCCAAAACTTGAAACCGTTATTGTCATTATAGCAATACTTACGTGAGACACACTTCGAATCGTCGGGCGAACTGCTGAATCCATATTTACAGATACAAGTTTTATTTTTGACACATTCTGTATTATTCAATCGAGAGTAACAATGCGAGTGGGTTTCACATCTGTCGCCAACAAATTTTGGCACTGCAAAAATATAGAAAGAAAGACAAAATGTTTAATGTATCAGATAAATATCAATAATAGTTACTCGAAAGTTGTAAGCGTTCAAGAGGAATATTAATATACGGGGAAATATAGTATTAATGACTACATTTCGTATTGAATTTTCTCTTTCTTTTAGACTAGAGAATAGTTCATCTCTAACAGATGACTGTCAGTGACTATTACTTACATCTTAATGTATTAACTGTGGAAGCGCAATGGCCCAGTGGTTAGGGCAGCAGACTCGCGGTTTCGATTCCCAGACCGGGCGTTGTGAGTGTTTATTGAACGAAAACACCTAAAGCTCCACGAGGCTCCGGCAGGGGATGGTGGCGAACCCTGCTGTACTCTTCCACCACAACTTTCTCTCACATTTACTTCCTGTTTCTGTTGTGCCTGTAATTCAAAGGGTCAGCCTTGTCACACTGTGTCATGCTGAATGTCCCCGAGAACTACATTAAGGGTACACGTGTCTGTAGAGTGCTCAGCCACTTGCACGTTAATTTCACGAGCAGGTTGTTCCGTTGATCGGATCAACTGGAACCCTCGACGTCGTAAGCGACGGAGTGCCAACAACAATGTATTAACTATTTACAAGAATTCTTAGTTCTTGCTCTGAATACTTGGATGCAAAAATGCAAAAATAGCCCATACATTACAGAAAATTAATAACTGATTCGTAGTTCTAGCTGTAAAAAGCTCACACTGAAATCTTTATAGTATCAACCTTCTTAAAACGTTACCCAATTTACAAAACATTTAGTTTCGTAAGTAGAAAGAAAGTAAACGGGAATAGTATACTTGCTTTTGGTTTGGTTTATCTTCATTTTGTTTGTGAATTTGTTTCAAAATTTAATTTATCGATTGAAGTGGTTATATAAATACAGTTTGATAAAATAAAGGGAGCCAGGCGCTTGTTAATGGTATCGAAACAATATATATTAGTTGACATCAGGAGAATTTTATAGTCTTTGCCTATCGAAAAGGGATTTTTCAACCCAATATTAGCATGCTTTTATTTATAGCTTGATGTGTGTACTTCAAAATATTCCAGAGAGAGAGAAAGAGAAATATATGTGAATCAAACAATAAATAAAGAATGAAAGGAAAGGAAAATCAGGGAATCGAGGGTTCATAGTGGTTCTTCATAGATAGATTGATATCCTGAAAGTTCATACTCTGATATCACAGAAACTATTTTGACGCCATCAACAACCGCCTGCCCATCTTCTGTTTTATTGTACTTTCATTAGCTCGGATGATACATTGCTTTTAGCTAACTCTTGTCTGCCTGGATTCCATCTACCTTTGTTCAACGTTAGATTTCAGTATCTAGTCCGATCTGAGCACTAATTTTCTATATGTAACATGCACCTTTTTTGTAACGTATTCTTATCCCTTATATAAATACAATACAATGTATCGGTTCTCTGTTCAAACAAGTCTCACACCATTTGTTACATCGAAGTATATATATCAGTAAGTGTTGGTAATATCTAGTCCCAAGTCAGTTCTGACAGAGTAGATCTGTGAATAAAGGTATTACAACTCTATCCACGTTATTTATATATATTTTTTTCAAACCTAATGTAGGTAGGTTTACATTATTCAGTATGCCCTTTGCTTTCTGCAGACCATAGGGTGTAATACCAAAGAGACATAGTTAGTAATTCTAACATATCTAGCAAACCCGTAGAGGTATCGTTACTGGTATGTGTTTTTTTTATATTCATAGTACAGGGTCTTGCAGATAAACTGAGACCAATTTTAAACAGTTGACTTAGTGGGTTTAACATTTCCTTTTTTTGACAAAACCTTGCCTGCTTGAAAATCTAATCCTTCTCTTTATTTTTCAGGTAAATAGCGAAATAATTCGACAACGGAAAGTCATGGAACAACAGAATCGTTCCGCTATTGTTGTTTTAGCGCACGCTAAATTGTCAAGTCGACGAAACTTCCAAAATCAACAGTTTATCATTTGTATAAACCATTTAAAGAAGAGGAAAAGATTGATAGAAAAGAACACAAGACTCGAAGTGATTCCAAGCAATTCAAAGTTTGTCGCTAGCCTCAAACGCTCGATTGAAGCCAACCCATTCACTGTGAACAGGAACCTTGGCATGACTAGTTATTTTTGACGACGTCGTCACCTCTTCACAGTCAAGGCTAAAACAATCAGAGCCGAGAGATGTTCAAAGCTTCTGTCATTCATCAAGCATCAAGTTGCAGGAAAAACTCTCGTGTATGTTGACAAGAAGTTCACTGTAGACCCTGAGGTGAATCGCAGAAATTCTTGAGTGATTGTATACATCCCTTCCGATGCACCCCCTGTGTTTGAGACTAAGAATCCTGCCTCTATGATGGTATTTGGAGCCGTGGCGAATGATGGAAGTGTCATAGATCCAGACATCATTGAGTCTGGCTTGAAGATTATATATATATATATCTATATCTATATATATATATATATATATATAAATAAGGATAAGATCGATATTTAAAATATTGACTTTATCAAGTGGCCAGCATGGGAATAAAAACCATCAAAGGTAATAATTATTTAAAATTATAATACAGGGTATCTAAGAGATACCGCCACGCTGAAAAATAGCTGGTTTATTTTGTCTTCGTCTTCGCTCCTTGTGCTATATGAACATTTATTGTGGTTTAGAGTCAGGATTTGACTGCTATTTTTCAGCGTGGCGGTATCTCTTAGATACCCTGTATTATATATATATATATATATATATATATATATATATATATATATATATATATATATATATATCATTACGCTAAATATCATATTTGCCCAAGACCGAACTCAGGATATCGCGAAAGTCGTAACCATTTGGTCACACACACACACACTCACTCACTCACACACACATATATATATACACACACGTATATACATTTATGTGGGTGAGTATATGTGCGTATATAATGTAAAATATATTTATTGAATGAGAAATGATGATACTCACAAGAGTGACATAGCCTTCCTCTGTCTGTTTCAAAATGCTTGTCTCGGCAGATACACTGTGACTTATTACACACACTGTTTTTAATAGCAAGGGAGCATTGCGATGTAGTTAAACATGAGTCATTTAATTTATGAGGCACTGGAAATAAGTAAATAGTATAATTAAGGATTTAATCTTCGTATTTAGACCAAGTCAAAATTTCAAAATATCTTGCGCTAATTTTTTTTTTTTTTTTTTTTTTCAGTTGTATACTTCACACAAAGAGATCAGCGAGAGAAATTCTGTGACAATTTCACATTTCTATGATAATTTCCATGATAATATTTGTGAAATTATGTTTCAAAATCTATATTCTAATGTGATAATTTCTGTGTTTTCCAAACCATTTCTGTGGTAATTTCTATGACGATTTTCATATTTTTATGCAAATTACTTCGATAATTTATCGAAAGAAATCATTACGTATGTCATATATATATGAAAGAATGCCATCTTCTGTTTTCGTTATAACTTCATCAGTCGAAATACACTTTTGACTGGTTGCAAAATATTCCATTCTAATTAGAAGATATTCATGTGCGGTTAAGTATTCACTGTTTACCAACATTTTAATGATATTCTTTTCAAGACTGAAAGCAAGATGTAATACATTTTATCTAATTTCCTGAAAATTATGCTTAAACGTCCATCAGCAAACTGATTTTACTCAAAAAGAAATTCTTTTGGCAAAGGTGTTATTCTTTTATACATTCAGTGTTTTTAGTTATTAGAATGATCTATACTGGAGTATCGCCTTCAAGTAAAGCAATTTATCGGTGTTCCTCTCTGGAGAGGGGGCTATGAGTATTGAAAAGGAGGTGAATAAATTGCCACACAATATTAACCTCAGTGTTTGTATGCTTGTATAATATTTATTGAGCTCACAAGGAAGAAAGACAAAATCGACCTGGCTTACCATCAGAATTGTAAACTAATCTCACGTTTGGGACAAGAGTCTTGTCGTATGATCTGGACCAACGTAAATGGTTGTAAACGTAATTTGATTCTAATTTTTTTTTAATGTATCTAAAACGGAGCATTGCAAAATCGATAGAATCATAAACATAAATGATTTGAGATATTTACTATTGTCTCTCAACGCACTGAATTCTAATTCGGCCAAGTTCGACATTCCCTTTCATCCAACCAGGTAAAAAGAAAATACTAATACTTACATTTTATACAATTTCTTCTGTAAAGGCCGATAAAGTAGTCATTCGGGCAAAGACAACGCAAATACTCATCATTATCACTATTACTTTCGTCCTTGATAGTGTTGGATAGAGTGCAGCTACTCAGAGGATGAATTTTCTTACACTGGGACGTGTATAGGCATGGTTGAGTCCCTAATAAAACTGGTCCTGTTACGATGGATGCAGCGGAGGTATTTGAACAGTTCTAATTCTCTTTAGAATATATATATCATTGAGACAACGTATAGCAAATTTGTTAGATTATTCGCCAAAGGCTAACAAAATGAGAATAGTTCGAGTTAATTGTTTTATATTAATTACCTTACCCAACTTTGTTCTTGGTCATCTTCAGAGCTGTGAAAGGAATCTAAGATAAACTGCATTGTTCACAAGGGTGAGGAAAAACTAATACATTAACAAAGGATAAAAACAGTGATATACAGAAAATTAGCTACGGAGTATTAGCAATCAGGTATGGTAGTGAAAGGTGAGTAATTAAACTGAAAATTATTTACAAGCTCTTAGCTTGTAAATGATTTTGAGATCTAGGCAATTAAATAGAAACCTATTTACTATAAGTTATTACCTATAACTGTGAAATGTTAGTGATTAAACTGGAAGTTATTTGCAACAAAGCTATTAGCTATAACAGTGAAATAGAGATAATTATTTTTAAAAATTCTTTGCTACAAACTTAGTTATTTACTATACCGTGAAATGCAAGTAACAGCTAAAATTTACCCAAGCTATTAGCTCCTTGTTATAATTAACTATAGCAGTAAACAAATCATTTGCCACAATTTATTAACTATAAGAACGAAAAGAGAATTAGCTAAAAATTATTTGTAACACGCTGTTTGCTACAAGTCATTAACATAACAGTGAGATATGAGGAATTAGTTATTATACTAATGCTGTTGTTGTTGATACTTAACTCCTCGTCAACTATGAGCAACCAAACTTCTTTAGCATAGGCATTCCAACGATGACTATACCAGAATTTTCGCAAGTACATTGAGCCCAGGGCCACATCATCCAGTGTGTCGTGTTGTAAGACGCCAGGCTGTAGTGTGAGGAAAGTTTGATGGCTATTTCTTACAGAGCGAGCGACCACGTAGAAGTTCCTTCTTGTTTCAACCACAGCGATATCTCTTGCTGATATAGTTTTGCAACATTCAAAATGGATTACGCTTACGAACCATGTATTTTAACTGTAGACAGAATCAATCGTAATTAATTAAAATAGTCAATATAACCTATTAATAATAATTAAATCAATTTATTGGTGGGTATCATTATTCTTTAGCATAGTTGTATCGCTAAATAACAATGAATTACTAGCCGAGGGAAAAAGTCTAAGAAATCTAAAACAAGTAGAAATTTAGATATTCAGGATTTTGCAAAGAGCATTAAAATTGTAAGCGAACTGATATGACTGACTATTGATAAAAAGAAAAATTTAAACAGGTTTATAAATCTGATAACCTAATTACTAGGATACTAAAACCGGGTGCAAACATCAAAAAAATATTGACTATTTGTCAGAATAAAACGTAAATAACATAAAACAGAGATACTAGAATCAAAACAAGAAGAAAAAAACAAGCAGGTAGACATTATTTTCAACAGTGTTGTTCTCCTTCATTGATGGACACTATGTAAATTATTATCTCAACACCAAAACGCTATATACAAACATGTGAATAGCTATAAGAATATTTTTCATCGTAAGAAATCAGTTAAAGCACTAGATTTTTTTGAGGATTAGAAATGGGGAAAAATGGTCAAAGTTTAGCAGAATCTGAAAGAAATAATAAAAATAAAGTCTAAATGCTTGGAAGCGGTTACTCAATAGGATGTGTCGTAGTTTCATAGAGTTCTCTTGTAAGAAACAGAAAATATGTCAGAAATTAGAGTGAAAGACGTTCGAAGAGACAACTATATTGAATCGGTCTTCATCAGAAGGTTTCAATATTGTTAAAACTGGGTTAAGAAAGGAAAATTTACAAAAGCAACAACAGCAATAATAATGTTGGTTTCCTTTTGACCAAGACTAAAATGAATGTATGGATACATTTATAGATAGACAGGTAGATATACACACACACATATATATACATATAGATAGATAGTTTTATATATACATTTATATATATATATATACATTTATATATATATATATATACATATATATATACACGATCTTTTATGCAATATATTCTACACAATGCTTCACAGTAATTATTCCATTATATATATATATATATATATATATATATATATATATATATATATATATATATTCTTTTACCTTTCCATTGTCACTAAATGAACTCTGCCACGAAAGGCATTTCTTGATGTGTTTAGAATATCGATATATTGAAGATTCTGAATATGACTTAGGTTATGTTTGTTAGTGCATTTTGCGATGTAGTACTACAGTTAAATGTGAGAGACTTGAATTTCTAAGAAATTTCACTGAATCTTGAATTATTATTGCATTGTTTTCCTGTGTGTATTTAAAACAAAATTTCAAGTCGACGTTCATTTTACTAAGCTGGTCAGTGATATACATACATTAAGTTTTCTACTATAGGCACAAGGCCTGAAATTTTGAGGGAGTGAGCTAGTTGATTACATCAACCCTAGTGCACAACTGGTACTTATTTTATCGATCCCAAAATATGAATTCCTCGGAGGAATCCGAACACAGAACCTAATACCGCTAAGCGTTCTTTCCGGCATGCTAACAATTATGCCAGCACGCTGCCTTATGCATAAGATCCTTAATATATTACTTACATTGCATATATATAATTTCACTTTTATGCATCTAACTAGTTTTTGTGACTCAGTTTGCATACATAACATAAAATTTGGGGATTAATTTATCAAATACACTCGTAGATTCTTGCCTTGAAATTCATTTCTCGATATTCTAGAAAGATGTTACATTATTCTAAAGAAGACTGATGGATAAGAAACGTCGTCAGGCATCGGACAAACTGCTTTGTAGTATTTCACTGTATCTCAGTAGTTCTGAATTAACAAATAATGTGGTTGATATATTTCAATATGTACCGTAAATCCTCGAGTATAATCCGCATTTTGTTCCCAAAATTTAAAGGTCAAAATCCCTAGTGCGTAATATATACGAGGTTAAAAATGAAAAATATTTTCTAAGCAATGTTCTTTGAGTGGGCTTCAGTCATTTGAGTGATGCCATACGGGGACATCGCCTTCATAGAGTTTTTAAATGATCTTGTCGATCTTAGTGCTTATATCAGTTTGTGAAATGTTTTATCAGTCACTATTTATTGCACGTTTAAGTTATCATTTCGAGTAAAGAGGCGCACTTCGACGTGTCATTTTACATTCGTACACACACATATAAATTTATGTGTACATTTAAGTATATATGCATACACGTTATACATATATATGTATACATACACATACATACACATACTTATACATACACAAACATGTGTGTGTATGTGTTTGTGTGTTGTGTAAGCAGCGTAAAAGTGTAAAATAAACCAGAACTACCATGACATTACCATCTCAAGTTGAAGGCAATTAGCAAGTTGCAAATATCTTTGGAAAAGACACGAACATTCCGTTACCAGACTGCATTGAGAGTATTTGTGTTTAGTCAAAAAGAAACCAATATACTAAAAATAACGATACATAAAGTTTAATAATTCATTTTTCTGAATTGTTCGAGATTATTTCAAATATGTTGGTATCCAAATGGAAAATGGTAACTGCAAACAGGAAAAAATCCTTCATTAAATACTTTACGACAATTGAAATATTTAGCGTTGATGATTCCGATAAGTCACTGGATTATTGCGACTAATCATTGTGATGATTATTTCTCTCCAAGAAATGGCCATGATAGGATTTTAATCCAGCACTGTAAACTAACAAAATGCTCATTAATTTATACTTTGTTCCTGTCTTTTCAACAGAAATTTGTAACTCACCGTGATATATATTTTCACTCGTATGAATTAGGTAAGTGAGTGTTAAATATATTTGGTATGGAAGCATGTCAGCTCGACACGTATACGAACCACACCATTGGTTCGACACTATCGTGTCAACCAGAAGAGAAAACACGCTCTAAAACAGTTAAATGTCAAATGATAGCATGTGTATTGTTGAATACTTACGTTTAAAACAAACTGAAGAATTCTGTGTTGCGGCATAAGCTCTTCGACACTTGCAGGTACCATCTGAACAAATGCTATGGGCTACAGCATCACTACAATCCCTGTTTATTGAACATGTTTTGTCACCGATTTTTCCTGTAAAATAATATATATGTAAGAAAATGAAGAAAGCCAAGTAGTCGAAGTTTTTTCTTTTATTTAATATAAACGAGAAGTATTTTTCCTGTTAATTTTTAATTAATTGTATCGTTGTAAAACTCGTTCAAATAATCAAATTTTAAGTTATGCAGACACATCATTAATTGAATATACTGATAAGATAACAAAAATATTTGGAAAGTCGTTTAGAAAGGAAATAAAAATAGCTATCTAGAAAGAATTCTACTCACGTAGTGTACATGTTGTATTCAAGCTGTTAACATGGAATCCGGAGAGGCAAAGGCATGTATCGTGTCTACAACTGCTATTTGCAACAGCACTTGAACAGTCTTCGTTATTTCTACATCCAGAGCTAAATATCTTTCGAATATTACACAATCTTCCATCGTCCTGAGCTTGGAAACCTGTTATGCAGTCACATTTACCGGAAACGCACTTGCTGTTCTCCACTGCATTAAAACAATCACTCTGCTCCATACAAGTGTCTCCAATAGTTCTAAGAATGCAAGATGTATTTGCGACATTTGCCTGAAATTTTAGAAGTAAAACGAAAGCATAAAAACCTGTTATATGCAACAGAAGCAGTATTAGATTTAGATAGTCATTTGTGTATCATACTTAATGTAAATACATCGTAATAAGCAAAATTTACTGTGGTATCCGTCCTGAGATAACATCTATAGACGAGATATTATCTCCGGACGAATGCCGCAGTTAATTTTGTCTGTCACGATGTATCTACATTAAGTATGATATATAAATGGCTTTTAAAATAATAATTATGGATATTATTCTATTGAATAAACAAATAATAAATCTTTTCTAAATAAGGACAGGAATTAGCGAGCATCAAAATGAAGATGTGTGCACTTATTTTAACACATTCCTGAACACTCGAACGTGGAACGGTTCTCGCTACAGATTTTTAACTCAGAAAGTGTTTTCTTCCTAGAGAGTTTGTATGTTGTAAAAATACATGCTCCAAATGACACAATGTCTCTAGAAAGAAGTTGTTCTCTGAGACATAATTGTATAGAGAATGAGTGGCGTTCCACGTTCGAATGTACTGAAACGTGTTACTGATAGATGTACGCTTCTAAATTTTCTAAGAATATATATGAAAATTGAATTTTCTTTTTATTTAAAACAATAGATAACGTTAATATTGGTTTCAAATTTTGGCACAAGGCCAGTAATTTCGAGGAAGGGGAGAAATTGATTATATCGGTCCCAGTGTTCAACTGGTACCTATTTTCCAGATCCCGAAAGGGATGAAAGGCAGGGCTGACCTCGGCAGAATTTGAACACAGAACGTAAAGACGCACAAAATGTCACTAAACATTTTTCTCGGCGTTCTAATGATTCTTATTTCTTTATTGCCCACAAGTGGCTAAACATAGAGGGGACAAACAAGAACAGACAAAGGGATTAAGTCGATTAAATCGACCCCAGTGCGTAACTGGTACTTATTTAATCGACCCCGAAAGGCTGAAAGGCTAAGTCAACCTCGGAGGAATTTGAACTCAGAACATAGCGGCTGACGAAATACTGTTAAGCATTTCGCCCGGCGTGCTAACGATTCTGCCAGCTCGCCGCCGTAGATAACGTTAATATCCACTCTTATCTTTAATATTCTCTTAAATTTTTACTATATTTTCACTGAAATTCAGATTCCTATTCACCTCGAGTAGCTAAGCCTTTCATTATTCACTAAGTGTATCCGTTTGCATATGATGAATTTATGATTGAAGATTGTCGTTCTATGACTTGGAAGAGAAACCTAAGTAAGGTAATGCTTGAAAACTTCGCCAGAGCACATTGTCATGTTCCTAATTATTTTAGGTAAGGAATTAAAAGGTTTGGTGTCCTATGAAGGCAAGACTGTCGTGTTTTACTCAAGTATCAGCTGGTTAGATATTTCATGATTGACTATATTACTTCTCTTTATTCGATGATATATACTCAAATATGGTAGCTTTTCTACCAGAGTCCTCTAGATCTAGATAATGCTGTATATCTTATTTCCTGTTATGGTTATTGTTGATGTTATTGGGTTTTTTTAAATCCTGAGTCAACCTTAAGCGGTATTATAATCAAAAGCATTCCAAACGTAAAATTCTTTTTTGGTGTATGTACTACCAAATTGGCTCTGTCATACTCTTAAGATGGTAGGGGGTAATTTGAAATTTGCCTTCTATTTAAAGCCGTTGAAATTACTACTTAGATGCTCTCTCTCTCTCACACACACACACACACACTCACTCTCTCTCTCTCTCATTAGCTCATCCCTATCAACACATAAGAATTAATATTATTAATTTGGATTAAGTTATTGCTGATAATTGACAATTAATATTAATATATATTAAGTTATTGTTTATAATTAATTATTATTGTTATAAGCGAACTGGCGGAATTGTCACAACATCGGACAACATACTTTGTAGCATTTATTTCGTCTCTTGAAGTTCTGAGTTCAAATCTAGCTGAAGTGAACTTTGCTTCTCATCACTCTGGGGGAGGATGAAATAAAGTACCAATCAAGTACTGGATGAATATTTTCGACTAAGCCTTCTTCTCGTAACTATTGGCCATCTGCCTTATTCAGATACAGTTATTACTAAAGTATATGAAATTATTATAGGTAATCAAATTCCGTCTAATTTCTTTAGACCTCCAAACCTTACGTCCCGCCATTTCAACTATTTTTTAACTTCACTCTTTGTTTCAACGTACCTGGAAGCCCGAATGACACAAACAAGTTTTGCTTCTACAGTGGCTTTTGTTGACAGCAGCGCTACAATCTTCATCCA